>NC_091354.1:7768946-7781446 GCF_038502225.1 Cherax quadricarinatus
ATGGAAATAAGTTAGACAGTCCTCGATGACGCACTGACTTTCTTGGGTTATCCTGGGTGGCTAACCCTCCGGGGTTAAAAATCCGAACGAAATCTTATCTTACCAACACCCAGGTTGCTGTTTTGTGAACCTGGGTAATTAAGTAAGTCAGTAAATTTATGTAGGTGCAGGTACATATAAGTAGAGTCATCATAAATAGGTCAATATATGTGTAAATTACCTAGGATAACCCCCCAAAAAGTCAAAGTATTTACATTGGAGTGTTGGTGGCCGGGTGTTCCCTCCCTCCTCACACATAATGCTCACAGGAATAGAAAACGAAATAGATATCAGAGAAAACTTCAGCATCTTAGGGTAAACTTTGTTATTTCTTTATTATCTTTAGTTTTAATTTAAAAATTTATTTGTTTTGCATAGTATACAATGCGTGATTTACATATTATAAAATATTGTTAGATACAAAGAAAGCCACTAATATGCCTGAGTGATTCGGCAATCTATACCTCACAAATAATGGCTATTTTGAGTTATCCTAGGTTCTCTATACATATGCTGCTGTACTATATGGTAATGTATATAACTGTACAGTATTTGTGTATACCTGAATAAACTTACTTACATGATATTTGCCTGCAAATAGTTATCAGACTTTCAGAAATTTGGGGTATGGCCACCTACGGTTTAGTGATCCCCACAATGTAATAATAATAATAATGTTCATAAATTTAACCAAAAACGACGAAATAACTAAACAATGCAACATATTTCCATTGTGGTCACTACGTAATGCGGATCGACACCATGCCCAGCCCTTCTAGGGTACGGTAGGTGCCTGAGCCCGAGCTTGCAGCTCACATGACTGCCATTCCCATTAGCACCCTTGAGGCGGGGATGATAGCCAGAGAGGCTTAGCTTCTAGGTCTGGGGACAGTTGGTCCCAAAGATGAGGGGGTACTTGTACCTCCTCCCATGGGAGACTTAAGTCTCAGACACTCCCTAGAGAGGGAGCCAAGGCCGGGCCACCACTTGGAAAAGGCCCGGGCCGGGAGAATACCGGCGAATCTTTAATAATAATAACGTAATGCAGCAAAAATTTTCTATTACTCACGAAATCGTAATAACATGGCTGCAAACAAACCACGGTACGGGTGGTGTTAGAACCCATGGCAAGTGAGTTGTAATGTTCCAGGCCAGTGCGTAAGCCACTGGGGCAGGGGCTTTGGAAGTTTACGACTCATTTGCCATGGGTTCTAACCCCACCCGTACCGAAGTATATAAATATTCTGTGCACTGAGAGGTGTTTATCACTTAGCACATTTACTTTAATCCCTATTTTAGGGAATAAAGTAGGCCTTAGACAAGTAGGCCTTAGACAAGTAGGCCTTAGACAAGGATGTGTGATGTCACATTGGTTGTTTAATATATTTATAGATGGGGTTGTAAGAGAAGTAAATGCGAGGGTCTTGACAAGAGGCGTGGAGTTAAAAGATAAAGAATCACACAAAGTGAGAGTTGTCACAGTTGCTCTTTGCTGATGACACTGTGCTCTTGGGAGATTCTGAAGAGAAGTTGCAGAGATTGGTGGATGAATTTGGTAGGGTATGCAAAAGAAGAAAATTAAAAGTGAATACAGGAAAGAGTAAGGTTATGAGGATAACAAAAAGATTAGGTGATGAAAGATTGAATATCAGATTGGAGGGAGAGAGTATGGAGGAGGTGAATGTATTCAGATATTTGGGAGTGGGCGTGTCAGCGGATGGGTCTATGAAAGATGAGGTGAATCATAGAATTGATGAGGGGAAAAGGGTGAGCGGTGCACTTAGGAGTCTGTGGAGACAAAGAACTTTGTCCTTGGAGGTAAAGAGGGGAATGTATGAGAGTATAGTTTTACCAACGCTCTTATATGGGTGATGAATGTTGCAGCGAGGAGAAGACTGGAGGCAGTGGAGATGTCATGTATGAGGGCAATTTGTGGTGTGAATATAATGCAGAGAATTCGTAGTTTGGAAGTTAGGAGGAGGTGCGAGATTACCAAAACTGTTGTCCAGAGGGCTGAGGAAGGGGTGTTGAGGTGGTTCGGACATGTAGAGAGAATGGAGCTAAACAGAATGACTTCAAGAGTGTATCAGTCTGTAGTGGAAGGAAGGCGGGGTAGGGGTCGGCCTAGGAAAGGTTGGAGGGAGGGGGTAAAGGAGGTTTTGTGTACGAGGGGCTTGGACTTCCAGCAGGCATGCGTGAGCGTGTTTGATAGGAGTGAATGGAGACAAATGGTTTTTAATACTTGACGTGCTGTTGGAGTGTGAGCAAAGTAAAATTTATGAAGGGGTTCAGGGAAACCGGCAGGCCGGACTTGAGTCCTGGAGATGGGAAGTACAGTGCCTGCACTCTGAAGGAGGGGTGTTAATGTTGCAGTTTAAAAACTGTAGTGTAAAGCACCCTTCTGGCAAGACAGTGATGGAGTGAATGATGGTGAAAGTTTTTCTTTTTCGGGCCACCCTGCCTTGGTGGGAATCGGCCAGTGAGTTAATAAAAAAAATAATTAATAAAAAATTTTTTTTTTTAATTTTTTCTTTGGCACATATTTTTTTGGCTTCCGTTTGTTCATATGTAAACATCTATTTACAAACATTAAAATGGCTGAGGTAACTAAGATTTTTTTTCACCCAAGCTGGACAATCACAGAGCACGAGCTGAGGTGTGATATGTGTGACGTGGTGTGACATAACATCAGTGAGTAAAGAGTTCTTGTAATATCCGACTTCAATTCACTGATCACTGTCCTCCATTGCTGGCCCGACTGGAAAGAACTCTTTCACATACGTAATATTTAATGTATTTAAGCGCACAAAGCAAATTTTTAGTCTTCCGTTCACTTAAAATTATTATATTGCATAACCAAAACTTATGTACGTGCAACAGTTTTTTTCTTGCTCTTTATTATACAGTTAAAATGATTTACAACACACTGTGTGAAACTAAACCTGGTTCATATTAGTGCAAGAAGTGTTGGTCCCAATACTCTGTCCACTAACAGCCAGACACAGCCTACTGTTGCACCCAGGCTTAAATCCTGTGCTCAGTTATGATCAATCTTAGAAGAAATAAAATTGTCGTTTTTTCCTGTAAGGTGTTTTAATCTCGTATACAGTATCGTAGTAACTGTAGTCGGGAGAGGGTAGTTCACTGTGGTAAGGCAGCCCAGGTACACGAACTGGTAGGAAGCCCAAATAGTTGAAAATACTCAGAGGCAACACGAAGGCCCTAAGTTTTTTTCCGAACGTGGATCGCTTCTGACGCTTATGAGGTTTTTGTTGAAGAATGGAGTGCGTGGTCTTTTTATGATCCGAAGTAGTTGATCGATTGTTCTCGGGTCTTTGTGTGTTAGTCACATCTGTTGGGCTTATAATCTCTAAAGAATTAGTGATGGAACCCAGCTTCTGTCTTTCACCGATTCGTCCAATGTCTGAAGACTGTGTTGTTAAAAGAAACAAAGCGGGTTCTTGAAGAACAGCGATTGGAAGGAATGGAGATAGACCAGTTGCTCTCCCGCCTTCAGCCTCTCCAACATATACTGAAGTGGGAATCATGTGGCTTGACTCAACAAGGTAAGACTCCACTGCCGTCAGTTCGTGATTATGGTCGATCATACTGTGAAAGATCTTGTGGTTGGGAGGTTGTATTTCGATGTCACTGTGAAGATCTTGATTAAGTAGTTGCTCAGTGTTGCGAGGCATAGGAAGTACAGCTCCCTCACACACCACCAAAACAACTGCCACCGCCAGGATTCTCACCCTCATCATCCCTGTGGAAGCGAAATGAAAATGAATTTCAATCCTAAAACATTTCATATAGAAATAGTTTCTATATTTAATATTTTATAGTAAAATAATTATATAAAATAAGACAGCGGACGACTACTCAATAATAAATAATAATCTTTATTTCTACAAGTACATGTACAAGGTATACACGCCTACCTGACATCAATGACATACTACTGTATGGTAAACTACTTGTTATGCTGAGCATTTCGGACAAATTAGGTCAATTCTGTCCCAAGATGCGATCTGCACCAGTCTACTAACACCCAGGTACCTATTATACTGCTAGGTGAATAGGGATAGTAGGTGTCATAAGGAAACTCGTCCTAATGTTTCCACCCGTACCGGGAATCGAACCACGGACCTCAATGTGTGAGATGAATGGTGATGCACAGTTGTCCATACAGGCACTTGTAGAAACACAGCATTTAAAATTATCCCTTAAAGTATAATGCCTAGATGATGGTGAAGGGTTGTTGTTCCAGGAATTAAAGATAGACTTTTTCCTCGAATCAAGCTTCAGCTCCCTCCTCCTCCTCCTCTCATTCCTCCCGTTTCCCATCATTATACCTCGTGTAAGCTGCCCTCTGGCCCTTGTACCAAGAACTGTGGACGAATTGTGACGACGTTGAGCAAGTTTGATATTCTGTATTTTGTGCTACTACGCCTTGTGGTACTGCCACTGTTCTCTTCCACAACAATGACTGTTTTTGTGAACAGCTTTACGTTTCGCTGTAGTACCGGGCTATATCGCCTATCGGGTCTGACGCAGTTTTGAGAACGAAATTAAAATGTAAAGTAACTTCATTACGTCCCGTACATCGCATGGCTGCTGCCATGTCAAATGAAACACCATGTAAACACAGTTGTGCCTCGGCAACCATCCTCATTGTACTACATTAATTTGAGGTAGTATGGAACCGTAGGAGTCATACATCTTGGTAAATGAGAGGAAATCAGATTCGATGCAAGGAAGGAGAGGGTGGCTCAGAGATTCTTTGTATGGTAAGTCATTCACCTGCTTCTAAGCACCTCCCTTCAAGTGTCGTATATTATATCTTCTTTAAATTAGACTACGTTATACTGAGCTAGATTACACAAACCTATAAAATGCATATTTTACCACAAGTAAGCAAAATCAAACTAAATGGCTGTGACACGTATGGCAACAAGGATGCCACGCCTAGTCGCAAAGCCTCTTAATCTGCGTGGAGGATTGAGGGTGTGGCAATAGGTTTATTTATGAGGCCAATTTCTTATAATGGCTTAAAATAAATCTCATTTCATCTATCATTATCTCACCAGGTAGTACCGGAGTGAAGGGTTTTAATGCTGACAAACAGCCGGTGATCTAAGAAATTGTTGCTGTCTAGTGCTGGTGAAGGTAAACTTCGTGTTTACTCCGCCCTTTCACTCTTTGTTCTGTCCGAACTGGCTGGCCAATTTCCTAATTAGTTTACCATTATCACACAATCTCTCTCTCCTCTTCAGTGAACCTCAGTTTGAGATCCAAATATATCTCTTTTTTCTGTCTCAATGTAGAGAGTGACCTATTTTTTTTTTTTTTTTTTTTACAAAAAATCAATCTTACAGTCTTTGAGCTGTTATCGTCACTTCAAAATCCAGTGCTAAGGTATCTACTTCCCCCCCAGGAGGCGACCCACAACAGTCGACTAACACACTGGTACCTACCTACTGCTAGGTGAACAGGGACAGCAGTTGTAAGGGAACATGACTAATGTTTCCATCCATGCCGGAATCGAACCACGGACACTCAGTATGTGAGCTGAGTGCACTACTAACCGAGCCACTAGACGCTTACTTATTAATGCCTGTTTATTTACCTCAAATTTGGAATTTAATGCGTATAGCAACAATATGACGAAACATGCCGTGATATATTTTTTTAACTTGCATCGTCAAGAGATAATAATAATAATAAATAATAATAATAATAATAATAATAATAATAATAATAATAATAATAAATCTATCTCTACAACTTGTACAGACCTAGCTGACACCAGAGACATTTTGTTTTTATTAACACATCGGCCGATTCCCACCGAGGCCGGTGGGAAACGGCCGATGGGCTCGCTTGCACTAATTTCAAAACCTGCAACATATCTCCACCCCTCCTTCAGGGTGATTGCATTGTACTTCCCACCTCCAGGACTCGAGTCAGGCTAACCGGTTTTGAAGAGATTCTGCTGAAGAAATCTTGACTTTGTCGAGCCGTAACGGCTTGATAAAGCTCCTGGAGAACGGAACGATGCCACAATAAACTGCCTTGAAGGGAATCGCGGTGGACGCAGCCATCACACACACGTTGAAAAGAATAAATTCACATGGTTAAGGTATTGAACGTTAGTGACTGACAAGGTAAGAGATAAGGCTGGTAATTAATGCTCGACTCTTAACAGACTCGAAAGAGTAATCACGAGACTACTTACGTAAGCCTTACTAGCAATACACACACACACACACACACACACACACACACACACACACACACACACACACACACACACACACACACACACACACACACATACACACAAACTTTGATGATATATAGTGACAGTTACTGTTTGTAAAATTAGTATTATAAGGCACAACGCATATAATTTCATAAAATAATTAAGCTAGTGTTAAAAAAAATTTGTGGTATTGGTTCCAGAGAAAGAGACAGAGAGACCTTGTGAATAAGGTTATTGTAAGCTACCACTGCAACGACGGTCAGATTACGAAATATTTATATAAAGTCACATACTCTTCCCTGTTGCCACAACTGTTGTTGCTGTTATCGCCAGGTAGACAGCTATGGAATTCCACACACTGGTCGAGGACAGAGAAAGTAAATGTGCTCGCAGGCTGACAGGAACTAGCTGCAACGAGGCAAAGCTAACACTCTCCTGGCTGCTACTTTCTCTTTGTGTAAGATGTTACCAATGTGACACTTGATTTAGTAAACAAACCAGTCACCACAGTGACTGAAGAGTCAACATGGGATGGGCAAACCGGAGAGCTTTCTCCTATTCAGGGTATAGATTGCTTAATCCAGACGTATTCTTTGTATCACCTTTCAGAACACAAATTCTCTGCCTAGATAAGTGTGGTGCTTGCAGATTTTTGCTACTTTCCTGTGGATGATAAACAATATATATATATATATATATATATATATATATATATATATATATATATATATATATATATATATATATTATTTTATTATCACACCGGCCGATTCCCACCAAGGCAGGGTGGCCCGAAAAAGAAAAACTTTCACCATCATTCACTCCATCACTGTCTTGCCAGAAGGGTGCTTTACACTACAGTTTTTAAACTGCAACATTAACAACCCTCCTTCAGAGTGCAGGCACTGTACTTCCCATCTCCAGGACTCAAGTCCGGCCTGCCGGTTTCCCTGAATTCCTTCATAAATGTTACCTTGCTCACACTCCAACAGCACGTCAAGTATTAAAAACCATTTGTCTCCATTCACTCCTATCAAACACGCTCACGCATGCCTGCTGGAAGTCCAAGCCCCTCGCACACAAAACCTCCTTTACCCCCTCCCTCCAACCCTTCCTAGGCCGACCCCTACCCCGCCTTCCTTCCACTACAGACTGATACACTCTTGAAGTCATTCTGTTTCGCTCCATTCTCTCTACATGTCCGAACCACCTCAACAACCCTTCCTCAGCCCTCTGGACAACAGTTTTGGTAATCCCGCACCTCCTCCTAACTTCCAAACTACGAATTCTCTGCATTATATTCACACCACACATTGCCCTCAGACATGACATCTCCACTGCCTCCAGCCTTCTCCTCGCTGCAACATTCATCACCCACGCTTCACACCCATATAAGAGCGTTGGTAAAACTATACTCTCATACATTCCCCTCTTTGCCTCCAAGGACAAAGTTCTTTGTCTCCACAGACTCTTAAGTGCACCACTCACTCTTTTTCCCTCATCAATTCTATGATTCACCTCATCTTTCATAGACCCATCCGCTGACACGTCCACTCCCAAATATCTGAATACGTTCACCTCCTCCATACTCTCTCCCTCCAATCTGATATTCAATCTTTCATCACCTAATCTTTTTGTTATCCTCATAACCTTACTCTTTCCTGTATTCACCTTTAATTTTCTTCTTTTGCACACCCTACCAAATTCATCCACCAATCTCTGCAACTTCTCTTCAGAATCTCCCAAGAGCACAGTGTCATCAGCAAAGAGCAGCTGTGACAACTCCCACTTTGTGTGTGATTCTTTATCTTTTAACTCCACGCCTCTTGCCAAGACCCTCGCATTTACTTCTCTTACAACCCCATCTATAAATATATTAAACAACCACGGTGACATCACACATCCTTGTCTAAGGCCTACTTTTACTGGGAAAAAATTTCCCTCTTTCCTACATACTCTAACTTGAGCCTCACTATCCTCGTAAAAACTCTTCACTGCTTTTAGTAACCTACCTCCTACACCATACACTTGCAACATCTGCCACATTGCCCCCCTATCCACCCTGTCATACGCCTTTTCCAAATCCATAAATGCCACAAAGACCTCTTTAGCCTTATCTAAATACTGTTCACTTATATGTTTCACTGTAAACACCTGGTCCACACACCCCCTACCTTTCCTAAAGCCTCCTTGTTCATCTGCTATCCTATTCTCCGTCTTACTCTTAATTCTTTCAATTATAACTCTACCATACACTTTACCAGGTACACTCAACAGACTTATCCCCCTATAATTTTTGCACTCTCTTTTATCCCCTTTGCCTTTATACAAAGGAACTATGCATGCTCTCTGCCAATCCCTAGGTACCTTACCCTCTTCCATACATTTATTAAATAATTGCACCAACCACTCCAAAACTATATCCCCACCTGCTTTTAACATTTCTATCTTTATCCCATCAATCCCGGCTGCCTTACCCCCTTTCATTTTACCTACTGCCTCACGAACTTCCCCCACACTCACAACTGGCTCTTCCTCACTCCTACAAGATGTTATTCCTCCTTGCCCTATACACGAAATCACAGCTTCCCTATCTTCATCAACATTTAACAATTCCTCAAAATATTCCTTCCATCTTCCCAATACCTCTAACTCTCCATTTAATAACTCTCCTCTCCTATTTTTAACTGACAAATCCATTTGTTCTCTAGGCTTTCTTAACTTGTTAATCTCACTCCAAAACTTTTTCTTATTTTCAACAAAATTTGTTGATAACATCTCACCCACTCTCTCATTTGCTCTCTTTTTACATTGCTTCACCACTCTCTTAACTTCTCTCTTTTTCTCCATATACTCTTCCCTCCTTGCATCACTTCTACTTTGTAAAAACTTCTCATATGCTAACTTTTTCTCCCTTACTACTCTCTTTACATCATCATTCCACCAATCGCTCCTCTTCCCTCCTGCACCCACTTTCCTGTAACCACAAACTTCTGCTGAACACTCTAACACTACATTTTTAAACCTACCCCATACCTCTTCGACCCCATTGCCTATGCTCTCATTAGCCCATCTATCCTCCAATAGCTGTTTATATCTTACCCTAACTGCCTCCTCTTTTAGTTTATAAACCTTCACCTCTCTCTTCCCTGATGCTTCTATTCTCCTTGTATCCCATCTACCTTTTACTCTCAGTGTAGCTACAACTAGAAAGTGATCTGATATATCTGTGGCCCCTCTATAAACATGTACATCCTGAAGTCTACTCAACAGTCTTTTATCTACCAATACATAATCCAACAAACTACTGTCATTTCGCCCTACATCATATCGTGTATACTTATTTATCCTCTTTTTCTTAAAATATGTATTACCTATAACTAAACCCCTTTCTATACAAAGTTCAATCAAAGGGCTCCCATTATCATTTACACCTGGCACCCCAAACTTACCTACCACACCCTCTCTAAAAGTTTCTCCTACTTTAGCATTCAAGTCCCCTACCACAATTACTCTCTCACTTGGTTCAAAGGCTCCTATACATTCACTTAACATCTCCCAAAATCTCTCTCTCTCCTCTGCATTCCTCTCTTCTCCAGGTGCATACACGCTTATTATGACCCACTTCTCGCATCCAACCTTTACTTTAATCCACATAATTCTTGAATTTACACATTCATATTCTCTTTTCTCCTTCCATAACTGATCATTTAACATTACTGCTACCCCTTCCTTTGCTCTAACTCTCTCAGATACTCCAGATTTAATCCCATTTATTTCCCCCCACTGAAACTCTCCTACCCCCTTCAGCTTTGTTTCGCTTAGGGCCAGGACATCCAACTTCTTTTCATTCATAACATCAGCAATCATCTGTTTCTTGTCATCCGCACTACATCCACGCACATTTAAGCAACCCAGTTTTATAAAGTTTTTCTTCTTCTCTTTTTTAGTAATTGTATACAGGAGAAGGGGTTACTAGCCCATTGCTCCCGGCATTTTAGTCGCCTCATACGACACGCATGGCTTACGGAGGAAAGATTCTTTTCCACTTCCCCATGGACAATAGAAGAAATAAAAAAGAACAAGAGCTATTTAGAAAAAGGAGAAAAACCTAGATGTATGTATATATATATATGCATGTGCGTGTCTGTGAAGTGTGACCAAAGTGTAAGTAGGAGTAGCAAGATATCCCTGTTATCTTAGCGTGTTTATGAGACAGAAAAAGAAACCAGCAATCCTACCATCATGCAAAACAGTTACAGGTTTTTGTTTCACAGTCATCTGGCAGGACGGTAGTACTTCCCTGGGTGGTTGCTGTCTACCAACCTACTACCTATAATATATATATATATATATATACCTATATATATATATATATATATATATATATATATATATATATATATACGTATATATATATAATATATATATATATATACATATATATATATATATACATATATATATATATATATATATACATATATATATATATATATACATATATATATATATATATATATATATATATATATATATATATATATATATATATACATATATATATATATATATATATACATATATATATATATATATATATATATATACGTATATATATATATATATATATATACGTATATATATATATATATATATATATATATATATATATATATATATATATATATATATATATATATATATATATATATATATATGACTGTAGTTTATAGCTACCTATAATATACTTGGGGTTAGCTTCCACTTCACTGGGTCAGCTTTGTTTCGTGAGGTCAGCTTTCACTTCATGGACTCAGGCTTCACCTCAATGGCTCGGGCTTCACTTCACGGTTTTCGGTCATACAGAATCTGGGGATTGAGAGGTAGTGAGATTTAATCCGAGAAAAGGAAGGGCTCCCATTGAACAGACTCGGTGATAAATAACCATAGCCACATATCTCCACTCACATTCATTCATTAGGGATTTGCCGGTACTTCCGGTCCGGGTCTTCTCTGGATGTCTCCACTCACAGATACACACACACACACACACACACACACACACACATACACACACACACACACACACACACACACACACACACACACACACACACACATACACATTCGATCCATTCATCCATCCTGATCCAGGCTTTGATGTGACCAAAATGTCTATATCTCTTTTATGCTCTTCTAGGTATTATTTCTTAAACCTCCTGTCTTCCAAGATATTCACTCGTATTGTAGCAACCTCAACGTGGCGAGCTTTAGATATTCTGTATACATTGTCCATGTCTGGACAATATTGTCACGACCACATCTCACTGTATCCCATTCTTCACGCGCTTTATGATCCATAAGAATGTAGCACTTTCCCCATATCCATAAATAGAATAATAATTTATTTATTGTCTGCTGAATATTCTTACCCCACCTTGATCTCAACACAGTTTTATTGCTGTAACATTTTACGATTAACTCTAAGTGAATTTGGTAACAAGCGGTTTTATTTGCGAGGAAAATTACCCCTATGCAGGATCCCGGAGAGTGCAACGTTAGGGAGAGAGCTTTTGTCCTCAAGACTTTCACTAACTGGTTTAGAGCAACGTTGTACAGGTGAGGTGGTGGTCAGCTGTCTCTGTGGACCGCGACTCGAGCTTCTTACGTGCACTGCTGACGTGATGTTTGTCACATACTGAACACACTGCTTATACACACACTTCTCAAGCATTTTTGAAGATAGTGCTTCTGAAGCATTGTTGAAGATGGTGCTTCTGAAGCATTGTTGAAGATAGTGCTTCTGAAGCATTGTTGAAGATAGTGCTTCTGAAGCATTGTTGAAGATAGTGCTTCTGAAGCATTGTTGAAGATAGCGCTTCTGAAGCATTGTTGAAGATAGTGCTTCTGAAGCATTTTTGAAGATAGTGCTTCTGAAGCATTGTTGAAGATAGTGCTTCTGAAGCATTGTTGAAGATAGTGCCTTTGAAGCAGTTTATTATACCAATTATAGTATAAGGCGTAGTTACTGGTGGCATGAAAAAAAAACAAAAAGATTTCTTAACGTGGTTTAACTTTTACTGCAGATATGGGCTCGAGGTCCACCGCCACACCTCACGAAGGCTCTGTGGTAGTACCCAGGGGAGGTGAACGCCTCATACCATATTGCTAGAGAAGCAAGTACGTTTATTTAGGT
>NC_091354.1:7786446-7796446 GCF_038502225.1 Cherax quadricarinatus
TCACACAATACATCACACTGTCAACACACTACACTCACACAATACATCACACTGTCAACACACTACACTCACACAATACATCACACTGTCAACACACTACACTCACACACTACATCACACTGTCAACACACTACACTCACACAATACATCACACTGTCAACACACTACACACACACTACATCACACTGTCAACACACTACACTCACACAATACATCACACTGTCAACACTCTATACTCACACAATACATCATGCTGTCAACACACTACACTCACACAATACATCACACTGTCAACACACTACACTCACACAATACATCACGCTGTAAACACACTACACTCACAATACATCAAGCTGTAAACACACTACACTCACACAATACATTACACTGTCAACACAATACACTCACACAATACATCACACTGTCAACACAATACACTCACACAATACATCACGCTGTCAACACACTATACTCACACAATACATCACACTGTCAACACACTACACTCACACAATACATCACACTGTCAACACACTACACTCACACAATACATCACACTGTCAACACACTACACTCACACAATACATCACACTGTCAACACACTATACTCACACAATACATCACAAAATCAACACACTTCGCTCACACAACAATTAAACTATGAAACTAAAAATACTGAATTTGTCAACATAATATACAGTTCGACGAGAAAGTTCCAACAACAGAAACTGTCATACTTGCGTAAAAATCATATACATATATATTTTCCCTTCTTAATGAGAGCAATCGGGAGGCAAGCTGCGATACTGAGTAGTCTACCACAGGAAGTTAAGGTGTCACTAGTGATCTTAACTTCCGCTCATCTTTTCCTGCACGTGGAGAACGAGATATACATAATTTTTTCCAATGTCTGTTATTAAGTATCATTAGGTATACCAGGAAGTGGGGGATCTAAGGTGATTCACTTTTTTTTCCTTCTTCTTCTTCTTCTTTCGGGTTTTCTTGTGTTAAGTTGGAAATGTCTCTACTGATTAATCCCATTTTTTTTATTTAAGTGAAAGTAAAACGAACCATTGACCAGTTACTGGTCCTGTTTACAAATTAAAAAAAAAAAAGTACGGAACGGGTGGGGTTTTAAACCCATGGTGAGTGCGTTGTAAAACTCCAGGCCAGTGTGTAAGGTATTGAGCCAGCTGGCTACAGTAAGGTTCATCCAGTGGCTTACGCACTGGCCTGGAGTTCTACTACTCACTCGCCTTGGGTTCGAACCCCATCCGTTTCATAGTTTGTTTGCAATCGTGTAATTACAATTTTTAAGTCCGATTTTTTTGAAGGCATCATAAATAGGAATATTGAGCAGGGAATTCTGGGAGCTTGCGATGCCTTTCATTCAAGGAGCGACTAAAACTTTTTATTTTTTTATTTTTTAAGATTTTTATAGAGAATACGAGTACCTTTGAGAAAGCTTGGCCCTAGTTCGGCCTCAGATTACATTTTGTCCCCCCTCATATAGTGGCAGAGGCGGGGTATTTCAGTGTAGGTTAATGAAAGTGGATTTCAACACGTTCAGACATCCAGACCAGCCATTGTGTCATTAAGGGAAGAGAAAGTGAAAGGGTCTTAGCAGGTGATATACAGATCCTACTTTCTGTCACTTCCTCAACCTCCTGACACCGTGCAAGGAAGAGTGTTGTACTTTTCACTTGCAGTTAGAACATGAAATTGCAAAATTTGCTGATTTCAAGAGGGGTTTTCTCTTTGCATTTTCCGTTTCACAGATACCATCCGATAACTTGAGAATGCCTCTTCAGATGGGCTTAAACCTCTCAGTAATATAGCGCTGTTTAACAAGGTTAACAGCACTTTCTTGTGGGTTAATGCTACTGTTAATATCACTGTTAGTACCATTGTTAGTATTATTGTTAGTACTACTGCTAGTACCACTGCTAGCACCACTGCTAGTACCACTTTTAGTACCACTTCGTTTCTTAGCCTTATGTAACAATAACCATCTGGAGGAGCCACATAGAAATCACTACAAATATTCATAAACTTCCCCAGAGCCTTTAATCCCGAGGAGGCATTTTTAGGTGTTAGGGTTATTTCTTTTGCATATTCTGTATTTAATAAATGTTTTAATTTAATCACTGCTAATCTGAGGAATTTCGAAGTTGTTACGCTGGAAAAAATAGAAAAAATATCTCTGAGCCGGTATGAGCAGCTATTTTTTCACTGGTTACCAAATTGTTTGGGTCTCCGATACTACCGGAAAGGTATCCAAGGTCATTTTCTTACATTTTCTCATTTTCTTCACGTTTTTCTGGTGTTTTTTCACGTTGTCTTATGTTTTCTCACGTTTTCACGACATTTTCTCGCGTTTTTTTCGCGTTTTGTCACATTTTGCATTGTATTCTCATACAATGGAAGAGGCTCCAGGCGTCCCCAATTTTCTCTCACAGAACCCAACCATCAACTGATGGACAGTAAGAAAGATTTCATGCATGAAGTCCGTAGTAGTCTCCATAATTTTTTTTCTAACCACCACAACTTTGCTGATATTTTCTTAGACCGGCACTTTATTTTTCCTCCTCTTTCCGTTTATCCTCCTCCTTCCTCTCTTACTGTCATCAATTACGTATTGTGAGTTACGTCTCAACAGTTCTCTTCTTTCTATATCTGAACTTATATTTCCGAAATTTTTTTAACACCGAAAAGCATATTTATCGCTAAATTTCTATTCGCCAGTAAACCTAAAAATATCTCCCTCTCCTTTTTTTTTTTTTTAAACTCGGTTTCTTCTCTCATTCTCCATCTCTTCATGTGTTCCCATCTTCAAATTCATTTGTCAGACATTCTACTCCAAAACTATTCCCTAATAACTTCTTGTTATCCCATGTCCTTCGTCCATTATAATATTCCCCCCTTCCTTCCCTTTCCCTTCTTTCTTCCTTTCACCTGCCTATAAAAAAATCTTTTTTCTTATTGTATTGATTAATATATTTAATAAAATTGTTGTAGTGGTTTTTTTTTTTAATTTTTCACCAGACTGTGGCGACCTAGCTTGGCATTCATAAATTTAATGCAATATAATGTAACTGGACGTCCCCAGATAATGCAGTATAAAAGAGCTTAACTTCCCCAGATAATGCAGTATAAAAGAGCTTAACTTCCCCAGATAATGCAGTATAAAAGAGCTTAACTTACCCAGATAATGCAGTATAAAAGAGCTTAACTTACCCAGATAATGCAGTAAAAAAGAGCTTAACTTCCCCAGATAATGCAGTATAAAAGAGCTTAACTTCCCCAGATAATGCAGTATGAAAGAGCTTAACTTCCCCAGATAATGCAGTATAAAAGAGCTTAACTTCCCCAGATAATGCAGTATAAAAGAACTTAACTTCCCCAGATAATGCAGTATAAAAGAGCTTAACTTCCCCAGATAATGCAGTATGAAAGAGCTCAACCTCCCCAGCTTATCGTAGGTCAGCCTAGATTACGTTAGTGTTACTTAGCGTCAAAGAAATGTGTTGGTTTCGTAATGTGGAGAAATTTATCTCCATCGAGGGGGGTTAAGGGGGCTAAGCCCCCTCCGTTCTCACACTGGCAGTGCAAGTGCGGACTCAGGGGGTCGTGATACCTCCCTCTTTCCATTAGTCGAGATGAAGGGAGATCATATGTTTTGCAACGGAGTTTCATTAAGACATACCAGGTCATTGCAACTATGAAGTTATACTCTATATGTAAAAATTCATATGCATGCATTGCCATATAAGTATATATGAAGCAGCTTGTTATATATGAGCACAAATTACTGTGTGTGTGTGTGTGTGTGTGTGTGTGTGTGTGTGTGTGTGTGTGTGTGTGTGTGTGTGTGTGTGTGTGTGTGTGTGTGTGTGTGTGCGTGCTATAGGTCATCTTGAGAGATGATAAATTAAGAATATTAGTAACTCCAGCTCCGGTGGAACGAAACCTTTGAAGTTTCAATAGTTACTGAGCCAACAGAGGAGTGATTGATACCCTCATCAACTCACTGAGGTCATCAAACTCATATTGACAGACTGCATCATCAATCGGTGTAATAAATCTAGTGTGTCCGTGATGCAGTATTACAGGATTAACAACTTTTGTTTCCGAGTTCTACCACGCATAAAAGGATAACTAGCAGACTGCTGACGGACCCCTTTTTTTAATAATAATAAAAAAAGGTCTCGTGAAGGCATGACAGTAATATCTCTTCCTGATCTGTTCCTCCCCTTCTCTCAATCTCAGATATAAAAATATATAATAGCACACAGTTTACACTGTCCACTGTCAGCGGTTGTTGAGAAACGTTCATGGTTGAGACATCAGCAATTTAGAGCTGAGTTAAGGTCCTTACTACACCCATGGGAATCCTGGCAGAGAGTAGCGTATCTTGCAGTTAGTAGATGGGGAATCGAGCCTCCACCACTGTCCTCGCTGACGATACTAATTGTTGACAATACTACTACAAATAATAATAGCAATCATAAATATACTACTACTACTACTACTATTAATAATAATAATAATAATAATAATCATAATAATACACTCTTTTAAGGAGTGTTTTGGTGCTGGCGAATCAAAAAGAAAATGAGAGCTTCTCTCCGCTTCCTCTGATTATGCCTAAGTACTCTTACTCCCCAGACGCTGTATAACTTTTGCGGGTTTAGTGTTTCCCCATAAATATAAATAATTATCAACTACAATATTTTTCTGCCTATATCTCCATTTAACTTTTCCTACTTTGGTATTATATTTAAGTTGTATTGTTTAATTAGTCGTGTGAGGAATACGACTAAGCTATCGTTGTGATGGACAAGACTAATCTCTTCCTGGTCAGCACTACTAACACGTCGTTGTGGTACCCAAGACTAACCTTAAATCCTGTGTCAGTGGTACAATTCTTGTGCAGTATATATGTGCCAATACCTTACATGTAAGGTTCTTGGCGAGGTTCTTGGGTGAAAATTGAGATAGCATTAGCAGGAATGTTATACTTACATTGGTGAGTAAACCGGAGCCCAGTTTCTTGTACGCTTCAGCTCGCCAATGTAGGTCTAACCGTCCTTCTATTGGTGTTTCTGCTACCTCATTTTTGGCTTAAGAACATGTTTATGTAGCTTTACCAGGACGGATCCGTGCACGGGTCTTCTCCATGTGGTGACCAGGCAGTGACTCCCGAAGGACCGTCAGAGTACTACAAGTGACGTACCGTTTACAGCCCTTTTGGCAGGGGCACGTTGAGCATTCGTGTCAGATGGAGTACCGTTGACAACTCAAAAACTCCTCCAAACACTTGATAATAGTTGTCCTTTGTCTAGCATATACTAAACTATTCATTGCTAATTAAGATTATGCTACGTTTTCACACACGGAAATAAAAACTTGATACAAGAGTTTAAATTTTACAAGCAGCGTGTTAGATATTCAGGCCACGAATGAGATACAACTCGTTTTTCAGTGTGGAAATTGTACAGCGGATGCGATCTCTAAGGTAAACGAGGCGAGACTGAAGCAAAAAACACTTCTTCAGAGCAAAGTGTAAAACAATGTGTGTGGAATGCGAAATTATGGAAAGCTTCTATTCTATATCTAAAGAAACTCGAAAACTGTTTAAAACACGCTTTTTTTTTTTAATGTTTATATTTAGTAGTACAGTTATTTAGCAAGATGGTGATTAATGGACTTTTAGTCAAAATATTTTAATTTTAGTGGTCAACAGGAAATAATCCGAAATATCGTAAATAGTAATCATTTTCGATATTTCAGCCAGGGGCGGATCTGCTGTGAAACTAATGAAGCTTAAGCTTCAGGGCCCCTAATCCCAAAGGGGCCCCAGAGGCGATTTTAGTCCACATTGCCTAAAAATTTTTGGATCTACTATATGATAAGGGTTCACGATGGGGGGCCCCTATAACATCTCAAGCTTCAGGGCCCAAAATATGTAGGTCCGCCACTGATTTCAGCTGAAACTGATGCTATATAATTCGTTATATTATACCACATCATACAGCTATTTATGTGCGATATAATGTAGCTATATAATATAGCTATATTATATAGCTATATTATATAGCTATATAATGTGCTATATTACAGCACATTACCGACTAAAACGACAATCACAAGTTAGAGTAATAGCTTTTATTTAGACGTTTCGCTTTATGGTGACTAGGGCAACGGGCCGACAAGACGGTTTATTGCCTGTTTGTCGGACGAAGCTGTACCCAGAGCAAAGCTCTACGTAGAGCAAAGCTGTACCCAGAGCAAAGCTTTATGTAGAGCAAAGCTACACCCAGAACAAAGCTCTACGTAGAGCAAAGCTCTATCTAAAGCAAAGCTCTACACAGAGCGAAACGAAATCCAATGGGAAAATTGTTCTGTGATAAGTATCTGTGTTTTATGTATACTCAAGCTCTAATGCAGCTTTCCCACAGGTATAAACAAGGTCAAAATAATGTATACTTTCCTTAATATTTTGCATAAGGAATCTACTACAGTATTATTTTTCCCAACACGACTATAAATGCTAATAGCTGTAATCCTGCCTCATCTCACTGCAAGACACAGCTCAAAAATACCACCTCCCACAACAGTCGACTAGCACCCAGATGTCTGCTTAACAGATGCTACAAAGACACAATACCGTGACTGGAACGATACACAAATAACCTGCACACAGGAGAAAGAAACACAAATAACCCGCACATAGAACAGAGGAGCTTACGACGACGTTTCGGTCCGACTTGGACCATTTACAAAGTCACACTAACGAAAAGGAGAGGAGGGGTATATACAGGCAGGAGGTAGTAGTAGTAGTAGTAGTAGTGGAGGTAGAAGGTAGTGGTAGTGTGACTTCGTAAATGGTCCAAGTCGGACCAAGACGTCGCCGTAAGCTCCTCTGTTCTATGTGAGGGTTATTTGTGCATCTTTCTCCTGTATGAAGGTTATTTGTGTATCGTTCCAGTCACGGTTTTGTGCCTTCTTTTTTTTGTTATCTAGGAGAAAGAAACACATGGCGAGCGGGTATAACAGGTGTATGGAATCTTGCTTGTAAGTCTTAACTCATTCTAAAATTTAACAAGATTTTTTTTTCAGTTCTTTGGCAAAATTTTTTAAAGATTCCTGCATTAATTGGGATAAAATTCACATAACAGTGTCGCTAAAACTATTCACATCCCCCTTCATTAAGGCTGCCCTCGTGGCTGTGAAAGGCTGTTGATCCAGGAAGCTGGAGCTACTCTTCCCTTCCTCGGATAGGGGTTAATTGCCTCCTATTATTCAGGCTCTGTTATGACCCCCATGGGTTTAGCATTTCCCTATAGTTTTAATATTACTGAAACAATTTGCGACTGTCTTCAGGCGATGTTTCGGTCAGTCCTGAACCATTATCAAATCACGACTGTCAAAGTAACGAAGGTGGCGTCTATAGTTAGTTTAATATGTTTATTATGCACCCCATACCCATCCTGTGGGCGGTAGTCAAAAGATTACAGAGGTACATAATGGGTCCAGGGACTGGGCCTCAAAGTTTTGATAGCTGAGCAAGTTACAGAGGTAATGAATTCACAATTTACAAAGGTAATGAACTCACAATTTACAAAGGTAATGAACTCCAGGTAGGTCTAGTCACAATCATGACAAGTTACATCTATAGCAAGATATTTTACCTATGCTACGTGTTCGGTTCTTTCTCTACTAGATGTTGCAATAACAAGTTGCCGAGACTTCACTAATCTTGCAACACACCACTTTGTTATTACATGATGTGTTGCTAGCTTGTTGAAACTACACACACCAAGAACATTCCTAGTGTTTTCCTGTTGTGACAGAACATTGTATGCGACTCCATCTATTACATGTTCACAGATTTTCAAAATTGCAAGCTAGTGTTTAAATTTATATGTATGAAGAAGCGGATTGTAAAATAAAACCTCTCTGAGTAAATTTCCAAACTCCAGTTGGCCTCCATGGCATTTTAATTTCGATAGGGTGATTCGTGTCCATGTCAACAGTAACGCTCGGAAAACAATATAGTCAGGTTACCCTTGCGACGACCGAAACGTCGTCGTTCGGGTTATTTATGTATTGTACCAATCACGGTATTGTGCCTTTTTTGTTCTTTGTGAGTTATTCTTAATATTGCGATATTATCGTTTGATTGTTGGCTGTCTTCTAGTTTGATTGTTGGCTGTCTTCTAGTTTGATTGTTGGCTGTCTTCTAGTTTGATTGTTGGCTGTCTTCTAGTTTGATTGTTGGCTGTCTTCTAGTTTGATTGTTGGCTGTCTTCTAGTTTGATTGTTGGCTGTCTTCTAATGCTTTAACAATCAATCTTTGCAGCACGAGGCACTGGGTACTAGTATGCCTGGGGCACTTACCGCCTCCTGCCTCCTTTATACCTCATTCTAGCAAACACGCTTCCTCTTAATTAACGTACTTGCTTGGAATTCTGCCTATCTCGGCATCATTGCAAGCTCCTGATGATATGTAGACTGCAACACGAAAGGCCTAGAGCTATCATTTAACTCCCCCCGTGGTTTTGCATTCTGCATTGTTTGTTTGCGATTATTGCATTATATATATATATATATATATATATATATATATATATATATATATATATATATATATATATATATATATATATATGTCGTGCCGAATAGGCAGAACTTGCCATCTTGGCTTAAATAGCAAAGCTCATCTTGCCATTTAGGACAAGTGAAAATTTGTGTATACAATAATTTCGCCAAAATCATTCTGAACCTAACGAAAAAAATATTTTTGATTGTGTTTGTTTAGTACTAAATTATTGTAAACGTATTTAAAATGTACTTAGCTGGGTTAGGCTAAAATAAATTGTTGTTATAATAAGGTTAGGTAAGTTTTCTAAGATTCTTTTGGTGCAAAATTAAATTTTTTTACATTAACATTAATAAAAAAATATATCTTTAAACGTATAAGAGAAAGTTTTAGAAAGGACTTAATTTTAAATGACTTCCTGCTAATTGACCAGTTTTACATATTCGGCACGACATATATATATATATATATATATATATATATATATATATATATATATATATATATATATATATATATATATATATATATATTTAACAAATTGGCCGTATTCCTCCGAGGCAGGGTGATCCAAAAAGAAAGAAAATCCCCCCCCAAAAAAAAAATTACTTTCAACATCATTCAACACTTTCACATCACTCACACATAGTCACTGTTTTTGCAGAGGTGCTCAGAACGCAACAGTTTAGAAGCATATACATAAGAACATAAAAAAGAAGGAACACTGCAACAGGCCTACTGACCCATGCGGAGCAGGTTCATGTCCCCCCCCCGGATTAGACCAATGACCCCCCCCCTGGATTAGCCCAATGACCCACCCAGTCTGATCATCTCCACTCAAGGATGGAGCACTGCACCAGACCCAGCAGCACAAGCTAGTCAGGCCCAACTCACACCCACCCACACCCACTCATGTATTTATCTAACCTATTTTTAAAACTACACAACGTTTTAGCCTGAATAACTGTACTCGGGAGTTTGTTCCACTCATCCACAACTCTATTACCAAACTAGTGCTTTCCTATATCCTTTCTGAATCTGAATTTTTCCAACTTGAAACCATTGCTGCGAGTCCTGTCTTGGCTGGAAATTTTCAGCATGCTATTTACATCCCCTTTATTTATTCCTGTTTTCCATTTATACACCTCGATCATATCCCCCCTAATTCTACGCCTTTCGAGAGAGTGCAGATTCAGGGCCCTCAGTCTATCCTCATAGGGAAGATTTCTGATACATGGGATCATCTTTGTCATCCTCCTCTGTACGTTTTCCAGAGCATTTATATCCATTCTGTAATACGGTGACCAGAACTGAGCAGCATAGTCTAAATGAGGCCTAACCAAGGATATATAGAGTTGAAGAACAACCTGAGGACTTCTATTATTTATACTTCTA
>NC_091354.1:7801446-7808946 GCF_038502225.1 Cherax quadricarinatus
TATGTATATATACGCATGTACATGTATGTGTAGTGTGACCTGAGTGTAAGTAGAAGTAGCAAGACGTACCTGAAATTTTGCATGTTTATGAGACAGAAAAAAGGACACCAGCAATCCTACCATCATGTAAAACAATTACAGGCTTTCGTGTTACACTCACTTGGCAGGACGGTAGTACCTCCCTGGGTGGTTGCTGTCTACCAACCTACTACCTAGGATATATATATACATATATATATATATATATATATATATATATATATATATATATATATATAGATATATATGTCGTGCCGAATATGTAAAACTGGTCAATTAGCAAGAACTCATTTAAAATTAAGTCCTTTCTGAAATTTTCTTTTATACGTTTAAAGATATATATTTTTTTATTAATGTTAATGTAATTTTTTTTTTAATTTTGCACCAAAAGAATCTTAGAAAACTTACCTAACCTTATTATAACAAGAGCAATTTATTTTAGCCTAACCCAACTAAATATATTTTAGATTTCTTTACAGTAATTTAATACTAAACAAACACAGTGAAATATATTTTTTTTCGCTAAGTTCAGAATGATTTTTGGCGAAATTATTGCATACACAAATTTTCACTTGTCCTATATGGCAAGATGAGCGTTGCTATTTAAGCCAAGATCGCAAGTTCTGCCTATTCGGCACGACATATATATATATATATATATATATATATATATATATATATATATATATATATATATATATATATATATAAACTGTCATAATTCGAAAACTAGACATACTTGGAATCAGGCGACGGAAAAAGAATAACAGAGCGGCTAAAAGAGGTCAATATATCTGAAATGCGTAGGGAGACACTGGTCAGAGAAATAGCAAGCATCGAACTTAAGCTAAAGGAATCTTATAGGAGTCAGGAATCGCGGGAAGAACTAAAAGCCATAAATGAAATCGAAAGAAACCCAAAGTATTTCTTCTCCTATGCCAAATCAAAGTCGAGAACAACGTCCAGTATTGGGCCCCTACTTAAACAAGATGGGTCCTACACAGATGACAGCAAGGAAATGAGTGAGCTACTCTAGTCCCAATATGACTCAGTTTTTAGCAAGCCGCTAACCAGACTGAGAGTCGAAGATCAAAATGAATTTTTGTAAGAGAGCCACAGAATTTGGCTAACACAAGCCTATCTGATGTTATCCTGACGCCAAATGACTTCGAACAGGCGATAAATGACATGCCCATGCACTCTGCCCCAGGGCCAGACTCATGGAACTCCGTGTTCATCAAGAACTGCAAGAAGCCCCTATCACGAGCCTTTACCATCCTATGGAGAGGGAGCATGGACACGGGGGTCGTCCCACAGTTACTAAAAACAATAGACATAGCCCCACTCCGAAAAAGGGGGCAGTAAAGCAACAACAAAGAACTACAGACCAATAGCACTAACATCCCATATCATAAAAATCTTTGAAAGGGTCCTAAGAAGCAAGATCACCACCCATCTAGAAACCCATAAATTACACAACCCAGGGCAACATGGGTTTAGAACAGGTCGCTCCTGTCTGTCTCAACTATTGGATCACTACGACAAGGTCCTAGATGCACTAGAAGACAAAAAGAATGCAGATGTAATATATACAGACTTTGCAAAAGCCTTCGACAAGTGTGACCATGGCGTAATAACGCACAAAATGCGTGCTAAAGGAATAACAGGAAAAGTCGGTCGATGGATCTATAATTTCCTCACTAACAGAACACAGAGAGTTGTAGTCAACAGAGTAAAATCCGAGGCAGCTACGGTGAAAAGCTCTGTTCCACAAGGCACAGTACTCGCTCCCATCTTGTTCCTCATCCTCATATCTGACATAGACAAGGATGTCAGCCACAGCACCGTGTCTTCCTTTGCAGATGACACCCGAATCTGCATGACAGTGTCTTCCATTGCAGACACTGCAAGGCTCCAGGCGGACATCAACCAAATCTTTCAGTGGGCTGCAGAAAACAATATGAAGCTCAACGATGAGAAATTTCAATTACTCAGATATGGTACACACGAGGAAATTAAATCTTCATCAGAGTACAAAACAAATTCTGGCCACAAAATAGAGCGAAACACCAACGTCAAAGACCTGGGAGTGATCATGTCGGAGGATCTCACCTTCAAGGACCATAACATTGTATCAATAGCATCTGCTAGAAAAATGACAGGATGGATAATGAGAACCTTCAAAACTAGGGAGGCCAAGCCCATGATGACACTCTTCAGGTCTCTTGCTCTATCTAGGCTGGAATATTGCTGCACACTAACAGCACCTTTCAAGGCAGGTGAAATTGCTGACCTAGAAAATGTACAGAGAACCTTCACGGCGCGCATAACGGAGATAAAACACCTCAATTACTGGGAGCGCTTGAGGTTCCTGAACCTGTATTCCCTGGAACGCAGGCGGGAGAGATACATGATTATATACACCTGGAAAATCCTAGAGGGACTAGTACCGAACTTGCACACGAAATCACTCACTACGAAAGCAAAAGACTTGGCAGACGATGCAACATCCCCCCAATGAAAAGCAGGGGTGTCACTAGCACGTTAAGAGACCATACAATAAGTGTCAGGGGCCCGAGACTGTTCAACTGCCTCCCAGCATACATAAGGGGGATTACCAACAGACCCCTGGCAGTCTTCAAGCTGGCACTGGACAAGCACCTAAAGTCTGTTCCTGACCTGACCAGCCGGGCTGTGGCTCGTACGTTGGTTTGCGTGCAGCCAGCAGTAACAGCCTGGTTGGTCAGGCTCTGATCCACCAGGAGGCCTGGTCACAGACCGGGCCGCGGGGGTGTTGACCCCCGGAACTCTCCAGGTAAACTCCAGGTAAGTATTTAAAAGCTTAATTTTCTTAACTCCTGATACCTAAGATAATCCAATAATGACTAGGTGACTTATTTTTATTGGGGATTCTGTACATAAGTGTACGTGGTATGGTGTTCATGCAGGGGCAGGTGCTCACGGGGACAATTGTGCATGTAACACTGCGTTCATGTGTCTACGCAGAATAGGATACGGTGTAAACGGGGACTATGTGTGCGTTATGTTGTGGCTTACACGAGGACAGGTGTGCGTATGATAGTGTACACGTGTGCATGATACTACGTACTCGAGTAAATATAGAGCCCGTTTAAGAAGCTAGTTTATTAAACTTCTCCTAGCTGTCCTGTGGACAGTATTTGCTAGTTTATGGAGCACCCCTCGTATCCGTCATGCAGACGGTATCGACTAGCTGATCGAGCACTCTACATCCATCCTGTGAACGATAGTTTCTAGTGTTCTTTTTGAAGGGGATATCCCGTATCCATCCTGTGGAAATAAGAACATAACGGTACTGGCTACTTGACTGAGCACCCCGTATCCATCCTGTTTACGGTAACTGATGGATATTTTCTCTAGCACCCTGTATCCATCCTGTCAATGGTACATCCTGTATCCATTATGTGGAAGGTATCGTCCAATTTACTTAGCACCCTGTAATGAAGAATTAGATACATGTGCAATATCTGAGAATCCTTAGTTTGTAGACGTGGCTTTATCAACACAAGACTGTGTTGATAAGACTGTTTTGTGAAGACTAGAACTGTATTCAAGAGAGAGAGAGAGAGAGAGAGAGAGAGAGAGAGAGAGAGAGTTAGAGAGAGAGAGAGAGAGAGAGAGAGAGAGAGTTAGAGAGAGAACATTTGGATATGGGAAATAAAGGAATATTTCCTTTAGTAACTTCCTCATAGCAGTAACAGGACATATTTAAATGAGACACAAGCTCCCTCTTATCTAGAGCATGCTTGTCTATCTTGGTTTGTTTAACCTGCATTCCATCAGTGACATTTAGACTCGCATATGGAAAGTGTCTTCCAGCATATGGACAGTGGAGAAATCGAGTCATATGGCTAGAAGAAAGCTTTGGACTACACCTGGCTTCCCTTTCAACATTCCTAATATAAGTTTCTTTCTTACTGAAAAACACACTTTTTTGACTCCCTTTATCTAAAAACATTATTTTAAGCAATAAATGTTAATCAAAATGTTCAATATTCACGTTGAAGAATATGTTTTAGTATTCGTGGATGATCGTCATCCACCTTAATTAACAGCCATCTTGGATTTCTCTAATTCATCAAGGGTGACAGAGTGACACCAGCTGGATTATTAGTCTAGACATTTCTGAGGTTCAGTATCAGTGAAGAATATTTACGTACCATAAAATTCCAGGTCAACTGTCTTTTCCAGAACAATTACGGGGGTTAGTTCCCTCGTAGGACAAGTTGCGCTGCCCATTCCGTTTTAGTTAGTATACCTCGCAGGATGAGTGGCGTTGCTCATGCCATCTTCATGTTGGTGTGTTACCTCGCAGGATGAGTGGCGTTGCTCATGCCATCTTCATGTTGGTGTGTTACCTCGCAGGATGAGTGGCGTTGCTCATGCCATTTTCATGTTGGTGTGTTACCTCGCAGGATGAGTGGCGTTGCTCATGCCATTTTCATGTTGGTGTGTTACCTCGCAGGATGAGTGGCGTTGCTCATGCCATTTTCATGTTGGTGTGTTACCTCGCAGGATGAGTGGCGTTGCTCATGCCATCTTCATGTTGGTGTGTTACCTCGCAGGATGAGTGGCGTTGCTCATGCCATCTTCATGTTGGTGTGTTACCTCGCAGGATGAGTGGCGTTGCTCATGCCATCTTCATGTTGGTGTGTTACCTCGCAGGATGAGTGGCGTTGCTCATGCCATTTTCATGTTGGTGTGTTACCTCGCAGGATGAGTGGCGTTGCTCATGCCATCTTCATGTTGGTGTGTTACCTCGCAGGATGAGTGGCGTTGTTCATGCCATCTTCATGTTGGCATGTTACCGCGCAGGTTGAGTGGTGCTGCTCATACAGTCTATGTTGGTATGGTAGCTCGCATGATGAGTGGAGCTGCCCCATAAACTCACCCTTCGGGCCAAATCTATAATTCTCCGGGGGCGTGGCGGCGGTGCGCTTGGTTCGTGGAGTTTTACGTCTGGAGAGATTGTCCAGTCACTTGAGTTGCCTTCGGGCAAGACAATATGACTCGCTGGTGGCTATGATCGTACAGGTACACGCTCACGTACACTCACGGTCAGTGAGAAAGTGTACAAGTGACTGCAAAAATCTGCTTTCCACTGAATTCTCACCGCGAGCTACGAAAACAAAACCTTTAAAACCACCGGGAAAACTGCGACAGTATGACTTTCTATATATTTATTAAGTTGTATTTCTTTTCTAGTTTTGTTTTTACTTTGTCTAAATTGATCCCAAACGATTGTAAGTCTTATTATTGATTTATTTGTATAGTGGAACGCTAAATCCGCTTGGACCTTTCAGTCCAAAGTGTGTCTGGAGGCTTGGTTCTCCGTTCGCCAACTGTGGAACAGACTCGCTTATTTTATCAGCCAGACTTGACAACAGTGTTTATTCTGGTGATTCATAGGCTTTGTAAATGCGTTTTCCCCATCACCTTAGCTAGCAGAGAGGTTTAGATAATTGTTCTTCTTAGGCCTATCATAAAAATGCAACCATTTCCATCAATATTTGCATAATAACATGCACGAACTCTTTTTTAATTGTGCTGGATCTAATATTTTCTATAACTAGCAAATGCAAAAGCGAATTATCATAAATGATATATGATGCTTTTTTTTTATGTTTTACGTGATACATTGAACAAACGTAAGTCATTAAGCTCAAGGAGTGGCGGTGGGGGCAGACACACGCCTTGTAGTCAGGTAAATGACTGGAAAACTTTCCTTACATTTAGAAGGGAACTACAGACGATGTTTGTGTCCGTCCTGAGTCATTACCAAGCCACAACTGAGCGAGACTAAACAACAACAACAACAACAACAACAACAACAACAACAACAACAACAACAACAACAACAACAACAACAACAACAACAACAACAACAACAACAACAACCTTTATTTCTACAAGTACACGATACAACTTATACAGACCTGTAATAATGTTGGTAGAATTACCATCAATATGTTAATAGGACACAAGCCAACTAATGTGACATTTAATTGTGGCAACATTTCGGCTTGACAAAACTCCTGGAGAGCGAAACGTTGCCACAATAAAATGTCACATTAGTTGCACTTGTGTCCTTTTACAGACCTAGCTAACATCAGTGATATACTATATAGAAATCCCCTGGTTATGCAGAACATTTCGGCCAACTTAGGTTACCCAGGATGCGGCCCACACCAGTCGGCTAACACCCAGGTACCTACTTGCTGCTAGGTGAACAGGGACAGTAAGTGTCTTAAGGAAACACGCCCAATGTTTCTACCCGTAGCGGGGATCGAACCCCATTTGGCTTATTTGTTAACGTTTCTAGCCTCTGTATTGCGACTTTTAATCTTCAAATTCTCCTTAGAGCGACATATTATTACGATAAATGTTTACTACGTCTTCCTTGGCTTTATTCCAGACATCAGTGCGTCGTTCAGCCAACGACAGGCTCAATCCTCTGTCCGAAAATCACTACACCATCATCACTACATTATCACTATACTATCATCACTACATTATCATCACTATACCATCATCACTATACCATCATCACTACACCATTATCACATTACACTAGCATCACTACACTATCACCACTACACCATCACTACACCATCATCACTATCACTACACCAATACACAATCATCACTTAATCCCCTTCACTAATCAGTCACTCTAGAATCATCACAATACCTCATCACCTCTACACGATTATCTTCGTGAACACTAAAATGGTCAGACACTGCAACACAAGGGTATCTTGGTACAGACCTGAAATCAACTTTGTCAACTTCTGCTAGTGAGAATGGCTGGATTTGAGAGGGACCTGACCTTCCAACGACAACATTCTTACCTCTACTAGTGGCCTACATCTCACCTCCTGGCGGTATATAGGCTCCATCCTGTCACTTCAACTCCATATTGTTTCAGAATATGGAACAATACTCTTCTCCAGACTGAGGGACTGACCACCTCAAAACTTCAAGGGTGATGGACTGATTACATTGTCTTCAAGTATTTTCTGCTTCTATCAACTTTCCTGTACTCGACTGAAGAAGCCTACTGTGTAGGCGAAACGTTTCGAAATAAAGATACCTAACTGTTGCATATATGTCTTACCTAACAACGATTATCTTCATTACATCATCACTGAGGTACCATTACACTATCACCATTACACTATCACCATTACACTAACATCACTTCTCCATCATACTATTTTATCACTACACCATCATTACGCCATGGGCATCATCATTACACTATCAAAATCACTATACTCTTATCAGTGCATGATCACTACATCGTCATCGTTACTCTGTCATTATCAATTATCACACAATCATTCCAGTATAACTATATTTTCACCGCGTCATCATAATGTGGTTTAATACTTCAGGTTCTTCGTGGTATTTCTATAAATT
>NC_091354.1:7813946-7896511 GCF_038502225.1 Cherax quadricarinatus
CAAATAAATTTGAGAAAATTTATTTTTTTCTTGCGTGTCTGGTTATAGTTTCTCGCTCACGGTATTGGTCACGATCATTTTTTTACGTGAGGAAACGATATGACTCAGAAAACAAGCCAAGATATTTCTTTCAGGATCCGAAGAGATCTATAGCCTCGGCTCTTGTTATTCTGGGTGACTGTAGTGAGAAAACCAGTCAAACAATAGCTTAGAGTTGTTCACAGTGTATGTATTGTTTATGTCCGGAAAATATATTTGCTACCTAAGATCAAATCTCGTTCCACAGGCGCTGTATGGTTTATAAGGGTTTAGCACTTCTCCGTGAATGTGTACTACAGTACAGCAGATTATTGGCACCAGAGTTTAGGTAATATCCGTGTACATTCTGTCAGTGTATTTTTGCTTGAGGTCAAAATTCGTTTCGAAATAAAGATACCTAACTGTTGCATATGTGTCTTACCTAACAACCTGTCGGTATTTTATACCATTTTAATGTTCACTCTGTCAGACACTGCAACACAAGGGTATCTTGGTACAGACCTGAAATCAACTTTGTCAACTTCTACTAGTGAGAATGGCTGGATTTGAGAGGGACCTGACCTTCCAACGACAACATTCTTACCTCTACTAGTGGCCTACATCTCACCTCCTGGCGCTATATAAGGCTCCATCCTGTCACTTCAACTCCATATTGTTTTAGACTATGGAACAATACTCTTCTCCAGACTGAGGGACTGACCACCTCAAAACTTCAAGTGTGATGGACTGATTACATCGTCTTCAAGTATCTTCTGCTTCTATCAGCTTTTCTGTACTCGACTGAAGAAGCCTACTGTGTAGGCGAAACGTTTCGAAATAAAGATACCTAACTGTTGCATATGTGTCTTACCTAACATTCTCCTGAGGCTCAAGATCTCTTTAACGCTACTTCGTTATTGTTAATCATAAGTTAATATAGGCTTGATTACGTCAACCTATTCTTGCCTAACTTGTCTAGCTTACTTTCTCTTTATTACTCCTCAGTGTCTAGCATATAAAAATAATATTAATCTTGCTCTGTCAAACAGGAAGTGCTTTCACCTGTTCAGCGTTGCAGAATACTTCATCTGTTGTCACTTAAGTGCTCCTTTCGCTTGAAATTTAAATAGCGTACTGACGGAAATTCTGAAGAAAATAAGTACGGTAGAAGAAGTTTTCAGTGGGTCCAGGTTACTCTCTGTTTTGATTTGCTAAAATCTTTAACAGAGAGACACATTGTCCCTGTGAAACTTGTTTTGCAACGTGTCTTTTCTTTCTTTCATATTATTCTCCTTGATCTCTTGCTCATTGTTTTCTGGCAAGATAATCGGTGTCCACGCAGGATAATCCTCGTTCACGAGGGAGGGAGGGAGGGAGAGTAATGAGGATTTTGGGAGGGGTTAAAAAGGACTGAGGGGGGTGGAAAGTGAGGTTTGATTTATTAGGATTTTTAACCTGGGGGGTGGTTAGCCACCCAGGATAACCCAGAAAAAGTCAGTGCAATCATCGAGGACTGTCTGTCTTATTTCCATTGGTGCCCTTCAATCTTGTTCCCCAGGATGCGACCCACACCGGTAGACTAACACCCAGGTACCTACTTACTGCTAGGTCAACAGGGATAGCTGATATAAGTAAACATGCCCGATGTTTCCACCCAAGCCGGGGACAGAACCACGGACACACAGTGTATGAGGCGAGAGCGTTGCCTACAGAGCCACGGGACAATAAACAGGTATCTGGGTATTATCTGACTATTGTGGGTAGCATCCTGGGGTGTGGTAGTACAAACTAGAAAGAACTGGGATCTGAAACAAATTGAAGTTAGATAAGATCTCCTTGGTTGTAATTTTGTTAAAATGTATTATTTGAAATTTCATTAATGTTGAGATATTTCACTGCAATTGCCAGTTTTAGAGATCCTTCACAAAAAAAAAAACCTGAGATGATCAAGAGAATTGAGTTTTATAATGGTGTACGTGGAAGGTATTAATGGACTCTAGCCATGATAAATTAAGTGAACACCAGAACCTTCCCTCGTGCTCAGGCTAAAAAGGATTTTGAGGTTTCCAGGTGGACTTAGATTTCACCTTTTTTTTAAGGATCGCACACACACACTCACCCCTCCACACTCCTCCATATTCTCTCCTCCACTCTCTCCTTTCCACACTCCTCCACGCTCTCTCCTCCACGCTCTCTCCTCCACATTGTCTCCTCCATACTCTCTCCTCCACACTCACCCCTCCACACTCCTCCATACTCTCTCCTCCATACTCTCTCCTCCACACTCTCCTTCACACTCACCCCTCCACACTCCTCCATACTCTCTCCTCCACACTCTCTCCTTCACACTCACCCCTCCACACTCCTCCATACTCTCTCCTCCATACTCTCTCCTCCACACTCTCTCCTTCACACTCACCCCTCCACACTCCTCCATACTCTCTCCTCCACACTCTCCTTCACACTCACCCCTCAACACTCCTCCATACTCTCTCCTCCACACTCTCTCCTTCACACTCACCCGTCCACACTCCTCCATATTCTCTCCTCCACACTCCTCCATACTCTCTCCTCCACACTCTCTCCTTCACACTCACCCCTCCACACTCCTCCATACTCTCTCCTCCACACTCTCCTTCACACTCACACCTCCACACTCCTCCACACTCTCTCCTCCACACTCTCTCCTTCACACTCACCCGTCCACACTCCTCCATATTCTCTCCTCCACACTCCTCCATATTCTCTCCTCCACACTCCTCCATATTCTCTCCTCCACACTCCTCCATATTCTCTCCTCCACACTCTCTCCTTCACACTCACCCCTCCACACTCCTCCATACTCTCTCCTCCACACTTTCCTTCACACTCACCCGTCCACACTCCTCCATATTCTCTCCTCCACGCTCTCTGCATACTCGCTTCCTAATTAACATGATTTTAGACACGTGGCAGTTTGCGGATTCCTTTTCCATAACTTGTATAGCTCTAGAGCTTTTTGAAACACTGGTATTTTCTCCCTGAACATCGGCAGGAATAGATTTCTAACACATTTAAAATTTAATGTTTTTCCCATAGCATTACTGACTGTTAAGTCAGCTAACACACCCATTACATGTCTGTACTGTTTGATGGACGGGGTCTTGCGCGTGTGTAAGGGACGCGCCCCAATGCGTTTAACGAGAAAGGACGAGGGAGAAAGGGAGGGGGAAGGAGGTAGTTGGAAAAAGAGGAAAGACACATGGTAAAAGGAAGGATAGGGAAAAGAGGAAAAGGAGGAGTTTTTAATTGATGTTTGCAAAAAAACATTATCTTGAGATATTTCGTTGAGATATTTCGTTGAGATATTTCGTTGACTGTGACCGCTAGTGACTTGAATATATGAAGATTTCAACGACGACTGCTTGAAAAAGAGATATTCCAGTTGATGCACACTGCAGTGAAACTGATAATCTGATCAGTTGATCAAGTCTGTGGTCAAAGTTGATCCAAAAAAAATGCCAAGGACACATTAAGGCTGACAGTCACCTGTTCACCGCTAGTCAAGAACGTTTTAATCCCTATGACATATATATGTCGTGCCGAATAGGTAAAACTTGCGATTTTTGCTTAAATAGCAACGCTCTTCTTGCCAAATAGGCAAACGAAAATTTGTGTATGCAATAACTTGACAAAAATCATTCTGAACCTATGGAAAAAATATATTTCAATAAGTTTGTTTATTATTAAATTATTGTAAAGTTATCTAAAACATAGCTGGATTAGTCTAAATTAAATTGCGCTAATTATAATAAGGATAGGTAAGTTTTCGAAGGTTCTTTTGGTACAAAATTATTAATTTTTACATTAACATAAATTAAAAAATATATATCGTTAAAGGTATAAGAGAAAATTTTAGAAAGGACTTATTTTTAAATGAGTTCTTGCTAAATGACCAATTTTACCTATTCGGCACGACAACTACACACACACACACACACACACACACACACACACACACACACACACACACACACACACACACAAACGGGGATTGTCCTACGAAGAAAGGTTGAGGGAAATCGGCCTGACGACACTGGAGGCCAGGAGGGTCAGGGGAGACATGATAACGACATATAAAATACTGCGCGGAATAGACGAGGTGGACAAAGACGGGATGTTCCAGAGATGGGACACAGACACAAGAGGTCACAATTGGAAGTTAAAGACTCAGATGAATCAAAGGGATGTTAGGAAGTATTTCTTCAGTCATAGAGTAGTCAGGCGGTGGAATAGCCTAGAAAGTGAAGTAATGGAGGCGAGAACCATACATAGTTTTAAGGCGAGGTATGATAAAGCTCATGGAGCAGGGAGAGAGAGGACCTAGTAGCAATCAGTGAAGAGGCGGGGCCAGGAGCTATGACTCGACCCATGCAACCACAAATAGGTGAGTACAAATAGGTGAGTACACACACACACACACACACACACACACACACACACTCACACACACATGCACATGCACACATATATATATATATATATATATATATATATATATATATATATATATATATATATATATATATATATATATATATATATATATATATATATATATATATATATATATAATGTGGGGGGGGAACCCTCATCCTCAGAGAAGACAAACGTATCTCAGGAAAAACTCAAGGTTCTCACCTTAGCTGTTTGAATATTTTTTTCTCCTATCACCCCTTATATTTTATATTCTATGGGAAATTTTATTAATAGGCAGAATACATTTGGAGAAAACACAAACATTAATACATTGGTACAATATATCAAAGATTATGAATCTCCTCCAGCTCCTCCGAAGCCGGACGCGAGCCCAGTATGCAGCATGCATTTCCCCTCTGGATTGTCATGCTGAGGAGCTGGAACATGAAAGTGGCTGCCCTTGGGTCCCTGGTGGCGTCGATGAGTCTTGAACCCAATCTTTAAGTTACGTGTGGAATTTTTTCCCCATGATCTCAAGGTCTCTGATCCCACTGGGACAAACTGATACTGTTGGCTTATGTCCCTGTACTTGCTGATCTTGTACTCTTCTCTGTGATCAGCAGCTCCTGCCTGTCGCCCCACACTGTGATGGATGTAGGTGTCAGCCAGTGTGGACACACAGGTATAGTCCCATGCTAAGAACTTGCCATTCTTCCAAGGATAGATGGTGATCCCGTTGGGGCCCTTTGCTGGGTTGTGGGTATTGTTGGCTGCTAGTGATCGGGGCTCTCGGCTGAGCATCCGGCTGTAGCAAGGATTCTTTTTATGATGTTGACTTTATTGTGTTTTGCATGCCCGCCCTTGGTTTTGGAACAGTTAAGACCATGTAGACCATATTGGTTGGCTTGCGCATCGCCGCAAATACACGTATATTCCTTGTGAATTGGGGCAGCAAGGCGCAGAGCCACTGCAATACAGAGGGTGTTATGGTCGAGGCGCGGTCCCCTTGCTGAAATGGGAACTGATTGGAGGAAGTCCCCGGAGTGAGGGAGGTGTACTCACAGTCTCCCTGTCTGATGTTACAGCCCTAAGCATGTTGGCAAGCACCTTTTCAGCGATGGGGCCATCCCAACCTGACTGTTTGTTGGCCAGTGCAGCACTAGGTTTGGTGCTGGAGCAGCAAGAGTCTCCCATTCAGTGATGGCACTGGCGTAGCTAGGGTCCTGTATTCCTAATGAGTCATTGAGGTTGTCTGAAAGAATTTATTTTGTTGCTATGGAAGAGGATAGAAAAAAAAGATTAGCCGGTATTCTCCCGGCCCGGGCCTTGTCCAAGTGGTGGCCCGGCCTTGGCTCCCTCTTTAGGGAGTGTCTGAGACCTAAGTCTCCCATGGGAGGAGGCACAAGTACCTCCTCATCTTTGGGACCAACTGTCCCCAGGCCTAGCCACAAGCTAGGCCTCTCTGGTCTGCCATCCCCGCCCCAAGGAGGCTAATGGGAAGGTTAGGCATGGTGTCGATGGAAGAGGATAGGAAAACTTGCAGGGCAGTCTTGGAGTATTTGCGTACTCCCAGCCCCGCATGCCTGAGTGGAAGTGAGGCTTGTAACCACTCTCCATGTATATATATGGACATATATGTATATATATATATATATATATATATATATATATATATATATATATATATATATATATATATATATATATATATATATATATATATATATATATGTCGTGCAGAATAGGGTGAACTTGCGATCTTGGCTTAAATAGCAACGCTCATCTTGCCGTATAGGACAAGTGAAAATTTGTGTATGCAATAATTTCGCCAAAATCATTCTGAACCTAACGAAAAAAATATATTTTATTGTGTTTGTTTAGTATTAAATTATTGCAAACGTATTTAAAATATATTTAGTTGGGTTAGGCTAAAATAAATTGCTCTTGTTATAATAAGGTTAGGTAAGTTTTCTAAGATTCTTCTGGTGCAAAATTAAAAATTTTTACATTAACATTTATGAAAAAATATATCTTTAAACGTATAAGAGAAAATTTCAGAAAGGACTTAATTTTAAACGAGTTCTTGCTAATTGACCAGTTTTACATATTCGGCACGACATACATATACATATATATATATATATATATATATATATATATATATATATATATATATATATATATATATATATATATATATATATATATATATATATATACGGAGAGGCAAATGCCTCTCCGTGTGTATATCTCCTGTGTTTTCACTCTTAGTGTTTTTGTTTACATAGCCTAACAGACTATCAAGAACGTAAAACAATGGATTGTTTGTCGAAATATTGTTGAACATTGTTATGATGAAAGCGGATACACGATTTGGAGCTTGTATCACAAACATACAGTTCAATGACCTACACGGATTGATCGCTTTCTGCGATGATAATAATTATAATAATTAAATATTTTATGCACTGATTCGCGAATAACCAAATAATTATTAATTACCACGCTCTGTACTGTGATAATTTTTTTTTGTTTATTATTTACATTGGGAAAGTAAAGATTGCGGAACTGCATTCCTTACGAGAGAAGCTGTCAGGGAAAACCTGAACTTTCACTATAGCTCCATTTCTGTCGTTTTAATTACTTCTAATGTGGTTGATGAGGTCGAATCAACGACGCTTCTCAGTTTCGAAGAATTCTTAAGAAACTAGTGCTACCTCTCCTCTTCTTCGTCAGTTCAAATCTGATTGCCTTCCATTCTCCAGACGATGTGTGACCTCCAGCTCAGGCTGACAGATATCAGCTGATAACAGCTGATATCTGACATATCAGATATCAGCTGATATCAGCCGATATATGACAGATATTAACTGATATCTATCAGAACTGACAGATATGAGCTCAGAATTGAGTTGCAGCACACTGTTGATGTTTCTTCTACATCACAGTAGTGTATCAGAGGCCTCGGACAGATGCCCAATAGCTCCAACGGCGGGTCATCATCTAAGACTCGTGTCAGGAAACACTTGCCCAGTTTCCTGACAAACCTTACCTAACCTTACCTAACCTAACCTAGCCTAGCCTAACCTAACCTAACCATACTTTACCTTATCTAACCTAACCTAACCTAACCTAACCTAATCTTACCTAACCTAACCTAACCTAACCTAACCTAACCTAACTTAACCTAACCTTACCTAACCTAACCTTACCTAAGCTAACCTTACCTAACCTACCCTAGCCTAACCTAACCTAACCTAACCTAACCTTACCTAACCTAACCTAGCCTAGCCTAACCTAACCTAACCTTACTTACCTAACCGAACCTAATCTAACCTTACCTAACCTAACCTTACCTAAGCTACCCTTACCTAACCTAACCTAGCCTAACCTAGCCTAACCTAACCTTACCTAACCTAACCTAACCTAACCTTACCTAACCTAACCTAACCTAACCTTACCTAACCTAACCTAACCTAACCTAACCTAACACTCTGCGAGTGTTGTATGATGGTAAGTGTTGACGAAAACAAATCAGAACTTAAAAGCACTCATAAGGCTTATTGTAAATATGTTTATATACAGAAGTAGGACGAATGTCTTAAAAAAAAAAGGCATTTATATAAGTACGAATGTATTAACCACTGGTGTTTTATAGCAATTTGAATGTACAGCAGAATCAATCAAAACAGGAATTTATATAACGAAAGGGATTACCAGCAGGTGTTTATAAAAAAATACATATGTATTAAAAACAGGTCTACACGTATTAGTTGTAGTTAGAATGTAATAAAAAAATTGAAACAAATGTCAGGAAAGAAATTGTATGAAAGAGAAAGAGGAACAGGACGGAATGTGTATGCTCTACAACACTGATGCAAACGGCGTTGCAAATGGAACTGAATCCGTTATAGCAGTGTTTCCTGATAGTGTAAAACTGATCAGGAGAATAAAAACAGATGAGACAAGGAAAGGTTCCAAATAGATCTGAACAAATTGAAAGAGTTAGTTAGTTTAATATGTTTATTATGCACCCCATACCCATCCTGTGGGCGGTAGTCAAAAGATTACAGAGGTACATAATGGGTCCAGGGACTGGGCCTCAAAGTTTTGATAGCTGAGCAAGTTACAGAGGTAATGAATTCACAATTTACAAAGGTAATGAACTCACAATTTACAAAGGTAATGAACTCCAGGTAGGTCTAGTCACAATCATTACAAGTTACAAAGGTATTTACAGATTACAGAGGTACACAATGGGTCCAGGGACCGGGCTCCAAAGTTTTGATGGCTGAACTAGGTACAAGGTAATGAACTCACAAGTTACAAAGGTAATGAATACTGTAAGAATGGTTACTTACGTTTATACATGGCTGCAATCATGAACAAATTTTAGAGTAATGAGCAATTCACACTTCCACACCCGGTCACAACTGTAGTGAGTTATTGGTGCAAATGTTGATTGCTGAGTCTCTCTCTCTCTCTCACACACACACACACACACACACACACATACAAATTCATACACACACACACACATAAACACACACACACACACACACACACACACACACACACACAAACTCATACACACACACGCACACACACTCATACACACGCACACACACTCATACACACACAGACTGGTCAGATAAATGTGAAGACCGACCTGGAGAAACTGAGGCTCGATATCCGGTAGCTGGAGAGTAGAACATCCAGATGAGACTACAAATTAGTCCAAGAATGAGCATAACAATTTCCTGAGAGAGAGAGAGAGAGAGAGAGAGAGAGAGAGAGAGAGAGAGAGAGAGAGAGAGAGAGAGAGAGAGAGAGAGAGAGAGAGAGAGAGAGATGAGAGAGAGAAAAGAGAGAGAGAGAGAGAGAGAGAGAGAGAGAGAGAGAGAGAGAGAGAGAGAGAGAGAGAGGCGGAAAGAAACCATACCACGCACGGGGATAGAGCCCGCGATCAGAGTCTCAAAACTCCAGACCATCGCGTTAACCACTGGACCAGCTAACCACAATAAGATTCATCCAACTAGGTATATTTCTACACCATAGGAAGGTTAGCATAGGCATCACTGTGACCACAAATGCAAGTTTAATCTTATTGTGGCTAGCTGGCCCAGTGGCTAACGCGACGGTCTGGAGTTTTGAGACTGATCGCGGGTTCTATCCCCGTCCGTGGTATGGTTTGTTTGCAATCATGTCATTACGATTTCGTGAGTCATGAGGCGGAAAGGGTTGTATCTCACCTTCGCCTGGGTCTTCCAAGATACGTAGGAGTATAACCCCAAGTATAGCTTGGCAATGATGCACATGAGAGTGGCTTCAAAGTCTTGCCACATCACTCACTACTCTGTTCCTCAACATTGCAAGATATAACATTCATTATACAGGGGCAAATATTTCACACTGAAATTGTTTAACATTATTACCAAGAGCTCTTTCAGTTCGTGAGTTCTCACCAGCCTGGTCAACCTCACTTCTTGAACGTACCTCTGCGCACTGCGGTACAGTACCACAACTGCATCCCTGCACCACTGTGGTACAATACCACAACTGTACCCCTGCACCACTGTGGTATAGTACCACAACTGTACCTCTGCACCACTGTGGTATAGTACCACAACTGTACCTCTGCACCACTGTGGTATAGTACCACAACTGTACCTCTTCACCACTGTGGTACAGTACCACAACTGTACCCCTGCACCACTGTGGTACAGTACCACAACTGTACCCCTGCACCACTGTGGTATAGTACCACAACTGTACCTCTGCACCACTGTGGTATGGTACCACAACTGTACCACTGCACCACTGTGGTATAGTACCACAACTGTACCCCTGCACCACTGTGGTATAGTACCACAACTGTACCCCTGCACCACTGTGGTACAGTACCACAACTGTACCCCTGCACCACTGTGGTATAGTACCACAACTGTACCTCTGCACCACTGTGGTATGGTACCACAACTGTACCACTGCACCACTGTGGTACAGTACCACAACTGTACCCCTGCACCACTGTGGTACAGTACCACAACTGTACCCCTGCACCACTGTGGTACAGTACCACAACTGTACCCCTGCACCACTGTGGTACAGTACCACAACTGTACCCCTGCACCACTGTGGTACAGTACCACAACTGTACCCCTGCATCACTGTGGTACAGTACCACAACTGTACCCCTGCACCACTGTGGTATAGTACCACAACTGTACCTCTTCACCACTGTGGTACAGTACCACAACTGTACCCCTGCACCACTGTGGTACAGTACCACAACTGTACCCCTGCACCACTGTGGTACAGTACCACAACTGTACCCCTGCATCACTGTGGTACAGTACCACAACTGTACCCCTGCACCACTGTGGTACAGTACCACAACTGTACCCCTGCACCACTGTGGTACAGTACCACAACTGTACCCCTGCACCACTGTGGTATAGTACCACAACTGTATCTCTGCACCACTGTGGTATGGTACCACAACTGTACCACTGCACCACTGTGGTACAGTACCACAACTGTACCCCTGCACCATTGTGGTACAGTACCACAACTGTACCCCTGCACCACTGTGGTACAGTACCACAACTGTACCCCTGCACCACTGTGGTACAGTACCACAACTGTACCCCTGCAAACACTGGTACAGTACCACAACTGTACCCCTGCACCACTGTGGTACAGTACCACAACTGTACCCCTGCACCACTGTGGTACAGTACCACAACTGTACCCCTGCACCACTGTGGTACAGTACCAAAACTGTACCACTGCGCCACTGTGGTACAGTACCACAACTGTACCACTGCACCACTGTGGTACAGTACCACAACTGTACCACTGCACCACTGTGGTACAGTACCACAACTGTACCACTGCACCACTGTGGTACAGTACCACAACTGTACCACTGCACCACTGTGGTACAGTACCACAACTGTACCACTGCACCACTGTGGTACAGTACCACAACTGTACCACTGCACCACTGTGGTACAGTACCACAACTGTACCACTGCACCACTGTGGTACAGTACCACAACTGTACCACTGCACCACTGTGGTACAGTACCACATCTGTACCACTACACCACTGTGGTACAGTACCACAACTGTATCACTGTACCACTGTGGAACAGTACCACAACTGTACCACTGCACCACTGTAGTACAGTACCACAACTGTACCCCTGCACCACTGTGGTACAGTACCACAGCTGTACCACTGCACCACTGTGGTACAGTACCACAACTGTACCACTGCACCACTGTGGTACAGTACCACAACTGTACCCCTGCACCACTGTGGTACAGTACCACAACTGTACCACTGCACCACTGTGGTACAGTTCCACAACTGTACCACTGCACCACTGTTAGAACATTTTTTCTTAAGCTTACTTAATGGAAAATAATATTAATACAAATACTACTACTACTACTACTACTACTCATAATAATAGCTTTTGGCTATATAACTGAGGCCTTACGCTGGCTTGCGGGTCCGATCCTTACAAGAGTGTTACGAATTGTGTGGGTGTTTCGTTTATTTTGTTATCACAGCTATCAAGAACGAATGTTATATATTTTTTAGAACGTTTTGTTACTGCGGCGTTTATTGCATCGTTTAACCACACTTGGCTAAGTTAGGATAAGATTTAATTTTGTTCGGATTTTTAACCCCGGAGGGTTAGTCACCCAGGATAACCCAAGAAAGGCAGTGCGTCATTGAGGACTGTCTTATTTCCATTAGGGTCCTCAATCCTGTCCCCCAGGATGCGACCCACACCAGTCGACTAACACCCAGGTACCTAGTTACTTACTAGGTGAACGGGAACAGTAGGTGCAAGGAACCACGCACAATGTTTCCACCCATACCGGGGAACGGACCGCGGACACTCAGCGTGAGGAAAGAGCGTTGCCTACCCGGCCACTGGACACAGTCAGGAAACAAAACAAGTGTTTCCTGACGCGGTTCTCAGTCATATGATAACCCACAGCTGGAGCTTTTGGTCATCTGACCGAGGCCTTCCGCTGGCTTACCCCTCCACTCCTTTAAAAATTATAGTTATGATTATAACCGTTAGTTGACCGTTCGTTGGCTTGACCGGCGTACAAAAGTACTTCCTCCGTGGGTGTCTCAGCACCGTTGCCAGTTAGCTTTCTCTGCTGCCCTCTTGACACCGTTGCAGGTTAGCTTTCTCTAATTCTCTCAGCACCGTTGGCAGACATATGTTTCGCTTTTTAATGTTGTAGTTAGTTTCTCCGTGACTCTCTCAGCACCGCTGACAGCGTTCTCCCCGACTCAGCAAAGTTGCAAATTCACGTACGCCAGTTGTGCCTACGCAACACAGCGGTCACTGACACCGGCCAGAAGACGGCAGAAGAAGCATTCATCAGGGTAAATGTCAAGTCAGAACGACTTTCATTCGTTAAACTTTAGACTTAGAACATGCAGCCTTAATGATCCTTAGTGTGTCAGTTTACTCTAATCTCCATTAAAAAGGTGTACCACCAACAGTAGTGAAGACAAGACGGATGGAGAACAAGGTTTTATCGTGACTATGCTTGGCTGTGTAGAGCTTTATCGATTCAATGTCAAATTCTTCGTACAGAGTGACGTTGCCAAAAAAACTTGGTCAGCATCAGTGTCTTCAGCACTGCCTGGCAGCGGGGAAGACAGGAGTAGCTTAATTCATCAGAAACAATACAGTCATTGTGAGTTGTGTAAATATGCTCGTGTTGATTGCTAAGAAAGAGAGTGATCTTGCAAGTTTTTTTTACACAATATACTGGATATTGTCCGCCTATAAACCTCTGTCATGCACTATAATTCTTAGTCATAATGTTTTTTATATATATAATCTTGGAAAATCATGCAGTGCCTGGAGAACGGAACATAATAAGCTTTGATCCAAAGGAGGATGTCGGCTTCATTCCAGCTGATCAGTAGTAAACAGTCCACGGAACGGGTGGGGACTGAATCTGACGTTTGTTTGCAATAGTGTTATTAAATTTCGTGAGTCTTGATCGTTCGTATTAAATCATGATCCTCCGTCTTCTTATGTCGTTAAAATGAACTAATGCATTATACCGTCTGTGAGCCTGTATAATATTGTCCATGCTTATAATTTTTTTCAAAAGAGATGTTAACCCATGTGTAAACTCGTGTGCGCTGCCTTTAAATTCACGAATTGTGTTGTCAAGAAGTGCAGTATACCACCAGAACTCAACCCAAAGTATTCTAATCTAACGCAGCGAAACCAAATCCAAGGTCAAATAATGTTAGATAAACTTCAGTATTTCTTGTTGGATAAATACTAGCACTAGTCCTGTTTCCTGATAGACCTTACCTAACATAACCTTGCCTGTTATCATAGATTTGATGTAGGGACGATTGATTACAATCCAGATGCTGGTTAGACACACACACACACACACACACACACACACACACACACACACACACACACACACACACACACATAAGAAGAGAGGCCCAACGACAATATGAAAACGACATAGCAGCGAAAGAAAAATCTGACCCGAAGCTGTTATACAGCCACATCAGGAGGAAAACAACAGTCAAGGACCAGGTAATCAAGCTAAGGAAGGAAGGAGGAGAGACAACAAGAAATGACCGTGAAGTATGTGAGGAACTCAACAAGAGATTCAAAGAACTGTTCACAGAGGAGACAGAAGGGACTCCAGAAAGACGGAGAGGTGGGGTACACCACCAAGTGCTGGACACAGCACAGACAACCGAGGAAGAAGTGAAGAGGCTTCTGAGTGAGCTAGATACCTCAAAGGCAATGGGGCCGGATAACATCTCTCCATGGGTCCTGAGAGAGGGAGCAGAGGCGCTATGTGTACCCCTAACAACAATATTCAATACAGCTATCGAAACAGGGAGATTGCCTGAGGCATGGAAGACAGCAAATGTATTCCCAATCTTTAAAAAAAGAGACAGACATGAAGCACTAAACTACAGACCAGTGTCACAGACATGTAAAGTATGCAAAGTCATGGAGAAGATTATCAGGAGAAGAGTGGTGGAACACCTAGAAAGGAATGATCTCATCAACAGCAGCCAACATGGTTTCAGGGACGGGAAATCCTGTGTCACAAACCTACTGGAGTTCTACGACATGGTGACAGCAGTAAGACAAGAGAGAGAGGGGTGGGTGGATTGCATTTTCTTGGCCTGCAAGAAGGCATTTGACACAGTTCCACACAAGAGATTAGTGCAAAAACTGGAGGACCAAGCAGGGATAACAGGGAAGGCACTACAATGGATCAGGGAATACTTGATAGGAAGACAGCAGCGAGTCATGGTACGTGGCGAGGTGTCAGAGTGGGCACCTTTGACCAGCGGGGTCCCACAAGGGTCAGTCCTAGGACCAGTTCTGTTTCTAGTATTTGTGAACGACATGACGGAAGGAATAGACTCCGAAGTGTCCCTGTTTGCAGATGACGTGAAGTTGATGAGAAGAATTCGTTCGATCGAAGACCAGACAGAACTACTAAGGGATCTGGACAGGCTGCAGACCTGGTCCAGCAATTGGCTCCTGGAGTTCAACCACACCAGTACCCCCAGTACCAACAATACCACCAGTCCGATAACATTCTTCTTTGCAAATATACAGGGTCTAAAGCCAGCAACAAACAACAAAATACCTTTCATCCGTGGACTGCTTGCAGAGGCAAAGGCAATGTTCGCGGCTTTCACTGAGACCCACATAAAGGATCACTTGGACAATGAAATATGGATCCCAGGTTACAACCTATACAGATGTGACAGAGTGAACAGGCAAAAGGGGGGGGTTGGCCTGTACATTGCAGAGTCACTTGTTTGCACAGAACTGCTTAATGCCTCAAATGACGTAGTGGAAGTTTTAGCAGTAAAGGTCGAGAACCAAAACCTAGTCATTGTGGTAGTCTACAAGCCTCCGGATGCAACATCCCAGCAATTCCAGGAACAGCTGTTAAAAATTGACCACTGTCTGGAAAATCTTCCAGCTCCTGCACCCAACATCTTGCTCCTGGGGGATTTCAACTTAAGGCACCTAAAATGGAGGAATATAGCAAATAATATTGTTGCAGTAATAACACCAGGAGGCAGCTCTGATGAAAACTCACACTCACACGAGCTTTTAAATCTCTGCACAAAATTCAATTTAAACCAGCAAATAATAGAGCCTACTAGACTGGAGAATACACTAGACCTCATATTCACTAACAATGATGATCTGATAAGAAATGTCACCATATCAAAAACAATATACTCAGATCACAACATAATTGAGGTTCAGACATGTATGCGAGGAGCCCCAGACCGACAAAATGAGACTAGTCACGAGGGAGCATTCACCAAATTCAACTTCAATAACAAAAACATAAAGTGGGACCAAGTAAACCAAGTCCTAACCGATATAAGCTGGGAAGATATACTAAGCAACACAGACCCAAACTTATGCCTAGAACAGATTAACTCGGTGGCACTCGATGTATGCACAAGGCTTATTCCTCTAAGAAAAAGGAGGAGTAGATGTAAAATAGAAAGAGACAGGCGCTCCCTTTACAGGCGACGGAAAAGAATAACAGAGCGGCTAAAAGAGGTCAATATATCTGAAATGCGCAGGGAGACACTGGTCAGAGAAATAGCAAGCATCGAACTTAAGCTAAAAGAATCCTTTAGGAGTCAGGAATCGCGGGAAGAACTAAAAGCTATAAATGAAATCGAAAGAAACCCAAAGTATTTCTTCTCCTATGCCGAATCAAAATCGAGAACAACGCCCAGTATTGGGCCCCTACTTAAACAAGATGGGTCCTACACAGATGACAGCAAGGAAATGAGTGAGCTACTCAAGTCCCAATATGACTCAGTTTTTAGCAAGCCGCTAACCAGACTGAGAGTCAAAGATCAAAATGAATTTTTTATGAGCCACAAAATTTGATTAACACAAGCCTATCCGATGTTATCCTGACGCCAAATGACTTCGAACAGGCGATAAATGACATGCCCATGCACTCTGCCCCAGGGCCAGACTCATGGAACTCTGTGTTCATCAAGAACTGCAAGAAGCCCCTATCACGAGCCTTTTCCATCCTATGGAGAGGGAGCATGGACACGGGGGTCGTCCCTCAGTTACTAAAAACAACAGACATAGCCCCACTCCACAAAGGGGGCAGTAAAGCAACAGCAAAGAACTACAGACCAATAGCACTAACATCCCATATCATAAAAATCTTTGAAAGGGTCCTAAGAAGCAAGATCACCACCCATCTAGAAACCCATCAGTTACACAACCCAGGGCAACATGGGTTTAGAACAGGTCGCTCCTGTCTGTCTCAGCTACTGGATCACTACGACAAGGTCCTAAATGCACTAGAAGACAAAAAGAATGCAGATGTAATATATACAGACTTTGCAAAAGCCTTCGACAAGTGTGACCATGGCGTAATAGCGCACAAAATGCGCGCTAAAGGAATAACAGGAAAAGTCGGTCGATGGATCTATAATTTCCTCACTAATAGAACACAGAGAGTAGTCGTCAACAGAGTAAAGTCCGAGGCAGCTACGGTGAAAAGCTCTGTTCCACAAGGCACAGTACTAGCTCCCATCTTGTTCCTCATCCTCATATCCGACATAGACAAGGATGTCAGCCACAGCACCGTGTCTTCCTTTGCAGATGACACCCGAATCTGCATGACAGTGTCTTCCATTGCAGACACTGCAAGGCTCCAGGCGGACATCAACCAAATCTTTCAGTGGGCTGCAGAAAACAATATGAAGTTCAACGATGAGAAATTTCAATTACTCAGATATGGTAAACATGAGGAAATTAAATCTTCATCAGAGTACAAAACAAATTCTGGCCACGAAATAGAGCGAAACACCAACGTCAAAGACCTGGGAGTGATTATGTCGGAGGATCTCACCTTCAAGGACCATAACATTGTATCAATCGCATCTGCTAGAAAAATGACAGGATGGATAATGAGAACCTTCAAAACTAGGGAGGCCAAGCCCATGATGACACTCTTCAGGTCACTTGTTCTATCTAGGCTGGAATATTGCTGCACTCTAACAGCACCTTTCAAAGCAGGTGAAATTGCCGACCTAGAAAATGTACAGAGAACTTTCACGGCGCGCATAACGGAGATAAAACACCTCAATTACTGGGAGCGCTTGAGGTTTCTAAACCTGTATTCCCTGGAACGCAGGAGGGAGAGATACATGATTATATACACCTGGAAAATCCTAGAGGGACTAGTACCGAACTTGCACACGAAAATCACTCACTACGAAAGCAAAAGACTTGGCAGACGATGCACCATCCCCCCAATGAAAAGCAGGGGTGTCACTAGCACGTTAAGAGACCATACAATAAGTGTCAGGGGCCCGAGACTGTTCAACTGCCTCCCAGCACACATAAGGGGGATTACCAACAGACCCCTGGCAGTCTTCAAGCTGGCACTGGACAAGCACCTAAAGTCAGTTCCTGATCAGCCGGGCTGTGGCTCGTACGTTGGTTTGCGTGCAGCCAGCAGCAACAGCCTGGTTGATCAGGCGCTGATCCACCAGGAGGCCTGGTCACAGACCGGGCCGCGGGGGCGTTGACCCCCGAAACTCTCTCCAGGTAAACTCCAGGTAAACACCAAGTGCAAAATCATGAAGATTGGGGAAGGGCAAAGAAGACCGCAGACGGAATGCAGACTAGAGGGCCAGAGACTACAAACCTCACTCAAGGAAAAATATCTTGGGGTGAGTATAACACCAGGAACATCTCCTGAAGCGCACATCAACCAAATAACTGCTGCAGCATATGGGCGCCTAGCAAACCTCAGAACAACATTCCGACATTTTAATAAGGAATCGCTCAGGACCCTGTACACCGTGTACGTTAGGCCCATATTGGAGTATGCGGCACCAGTTTGGAACCCACACCTAGCCAAGCACGTAAAGAAACTAGAGAAAGTGCAAAGGTTTGCAACAAGACTAGTCCCAGAGCTAAGAGGTATGTCCTACGAGGAGAGGTTAAGGGAAATCAACCTGACGACACTGGAAGACAGGAGAGATAGGGGAGACATGATAACGACATACAAAATACTGAGAGGAATTGACAAGGTGGACAAAGACAGGATGTTCCAGAGATGGGACACAGCAACAAGGGGACACAGTTGGAAGTTGAAGACACAGATGAATCACAGGGATGTTAGGAAGTATTTCTTCAGCCACAGAGTAGTCAGGAAATGGAATAGTTTGGGAAGCGATGTAGTGGAGGCAGGATCCATACATAGCTTTAAGCAGGGGTATGATAAAGCTCACGGTTCAGGGAGAGTGACCTAGTAGCGACCAGTGAAGAGGCGGGGCCAGGAGCTTGGAATCGACCCCTGCAACCTCAACTAGGTGAGTATAACTAGGTGAGTACACACACAAAGCGCAGGGGAATATCTCCTTAGTACTAAAAAATCTCAGAAGACACAACATCAGTGGTTACTCAGCAATAAAAGATGAACATGTGTAAAGAGTCAATTTGCACATATACGTATACATTTTAATTATATGTAGATCTACTAGCTTAATCTACTAGTTTAGCTAGTAAATTAATCAGGAAAATACCGTTCATATTCATCAAATTACCAGGCGCCTTACATTTTCTCAAGAAAAGTTTTCTGTTAAACAAAGCCAAAATACAGATTAAACTTTTATCTGGGCAACGTTTCACTCTGTATATAGCTCAACAAGGCGAAATGTTTTCCCCAGTTAAAAGGTTGTTCTGCAACGCGTTTTGCAGCTCTAAGAATACTGTAATGTTTTTATTGCATAAGATTAGCATGAAGAGTATAACTATAAATGTGAACGAGACCCTCTTACCCTGAGATGTTTCCAATATCTTGTGATCTGTCAGATTGTGTTAGTAACTTGGTGTAATAAGTTGTTATCCTGGTCTCTGGAAACTACAATCACTTCTCACTCTTTTTCGTTAATTATTGCATTTTAAACAAACACTCGTTGTTCATAACTTAATTAACGAACACTAAAGTCATCATTAAGAACGGTCAAGTGAGTCTTGACGGAACACTCAACTTCGGACCTGGTAAACACACTACCGTTTCGCGAAGAAGCGACTGGTTCGTCAGAGGTAGTGAAGCAAGGTCCAGGCACTCGAAACTGGTTCGTCAGAGGTAGTGAAGCAAGGTCCAGGCACTCGAAACTGGTTCGTCAGAGGTAGTGAAGCAAGGTCCAGGCACTCGAAACTGGTTCGTCAGAGGTAGTGAAGCAAGGTCCAGGCACTCGAAACTGGTTCGTCAGAGGTAGTGAAGCAAGGTCCAGGCACTCGAAACTGGTTCGTCAGAGGTAGTGAAGCAAGGTCCAGGCACTCGAAACTGGTTCGTCAGAGGTAGTGAAGCAAGGTCCAGGCACTCGAAACTGGTTCGTCAGAGGTAGTGAAGCAAGGTCCAGGCACTCGAAACTACAGGCTAGTATGTCTCATTTAGTATAGGTGACAGTCATGGACGGTGTTTAGGAAACTGAGGGTGATCTCACCACTCAACTTGATGACCTGAGACAACCGCTGGATGACCTGGTATTCGAGAGTCCGTTTCCCTTAAACTGTGTGCGACGTCACTAAGTTCAAGAACTTTAATGGTCTTGTCTTCTTGTTTACGTTCACTTCCACATTCAACTTACTAAGTTATATATATAATAGTTTACACTAGGAAGCAAACATCATATTTTACCCATAGGACTTCATGGTATATATGAATATGTATGATGCGACTTGATCACAAGACACAAGAGAAATCTTTTCATACGGTTTAACCACAATAAAAAGGAATTAAATTCAATGCGGTTTCGTGATATCTCTATCGCATAGATGTGTATATGCCAGGAAATAAATGGTTGACGAGTTGTGAATTTAACACAGATAGTTCGGTGAATTGTGTCCTACGGAACTGCACGGGATCGGAAATTCTGAATTTTTCGGCATGATCTCAAGCTGATCGAATGACTATTTAATTACGCAAAATTGAGATAAGGTAAGCCTTTGTATGTACCATGTCCCCGTGACGGCACATGTGAACACCTTCCCAGTGGATCAGTCCTCTCGTGCTACTCCTATCGGAGCCGCCTCGCTAGTGAACCCGGGATTGCTCGCAGCCAAAGCCCCACTGGGAGTCCGAGGCAGACCTGACCACCTCCCACATGATGGGAGGAGCCACGGACGTGGGCGGCAACTCCTTGCCTCACCTGCAGCGATCAAAGGAAATTCGTGAGCTACTTATGCAACATACTGACTACTGAGTGAAGTGCTAGTTAGCTGTTGCTGCTTCCTTGGCTCGTTATAGGGGCCACCGACTACCTCACTCTCATGAGCCCTTAGAGTCTAAGGTGTGTCTAAGGCTTAGACATACCATCTTGTCGCATACCCGTCTTTTGGGGTTACCAAACTGAAGGGTCAGACGAAAACAGATTCGTGCCAGGTTGGTAAGCAAATTTGCTGATGACGCCAAAATAGGCCGTCCAATTCATTCTAATGAGGACATTAGAGCACTCCAGGAAGATTTGAATAGACTGATGCAGTAGTCGGAGAAGTGGCATATGCAGTCTAATATAGACAAATGCAAAGTTCTAAATGTTGGACAGGAAAATAACCATGCCACATATAAACTAAATAATGTAGATTATAAAGCATTCTGGCATGGGAAAAATATTTAGCACTGTCCGCTTCAAGCCTGACAGAGTTACATTTCACTCGTGGCTCAAGATATGTACACAGTGAAGCGCATGTCCCCTTAATCAAGAAAGTAAAGTAATCTTGACTGGTGGTGAATAGGTGACATGCAATCTTAACTCTCGTGTAGTCGATAAACTTGTATCCTTATTAACCAACCTTATTAACCAGTGTTTTAAAAGCTGAGGTTGGAGAGTTGAAGGAGGAGGTCTTGCTTCTCCAGGAGGAGATTAGGAGGCTGAAGGTCCACCTCAATGGGCCTGGGAGAGAGTGTGAGGTGGTTGGAGATGTGGGGAATGAGGCTTCTAGCAGTGAGGTGCAGTCTGTCTCTCACTGTGAGGAGGCTGTAGGTGGGGTGGTAGCAACGGCTACCAGCAGTGAGGTGCAGCCCAGCACCTGCTACAAGTGGCGAGTTGTTCACAGTAATGGGAGGCGCATCAGAGTAAGGAAAGTTAAGAGTGCAGATCTGAAGGTAGGAAATCGCTTCTCTGTTCTCCAGGATGAATGTACTTCAGTGGCCAGTGAAGGTAAGGGTACTACTGCCCCTGCTAATGAAGGTAAGCGCATTCTTGTGGTTGGTGACTCTCAGGTAAGATATGTTGATCGTGCTTTTTGTAATAGGAATAAGAAGATGAGAGATAGAGTGTGCTTCCCTGGAGCTGGTGTTGGGGACATTGTCAACAGACTGGATAATATCATGTCAGGTAATGGGAACAAGCCCATTATCTGTCTCAGTGCTGGTGGAAATGATATTGGGAAGGGTAGGAGAGAAGAGCTGCTAGATAAGTACAGGTCAGCTATAGATTTCATTAAGTCTAAGGGAGGGATCCCAATCATATGTAGCATCTTGCCTAGAAGGGGAGTAGGAAATGAATGGTTGTCTAGGGCAATTGGTGTAAATTGCTGGCTAGACAGATACTGCAAGGAACTTGCAATCCCATTCATTGACAACTGGAACAACTTTTATGGCAAACATGATATGTATGCAAGGGATGGGGTTCATCTCTCTGGGGCAGGGGTGGTAGCACTTGCAGACTCGATTGAGAAGGCCATTGGTGAAATGCCTATGATTTTAAACTGATGGAAGATAGAGGTATGGGTGTGTGTGGGAAACAAGCAGGTTGCAACACTAGGGTTGGAAACAGTAAATGTATAAAAGGCATTCAGCATGAAGTTATAAATAAAGACAATAGAACAGGTCAGCAAACAAAGGGGGACAGCAGAGGGCAGCAAGGGACTAGCTCCCTTAAGGTTTACTATACTAATAGCAGGAGTGTTAGAAATAAGATAGATGAGCTAAGATTAATTGCAAGTGCAGGAAACATAGATATTATTGCTATAACAGAGACCTGGCTCAATCTGAAAGATAGAGAGATGCCCTCTGAATGTCACATACAAGGCTATAAATTATTCCACACTGACAGGGTCAACAGGAAAGGTGGTGGAGTAGCGATGTATGTCAGAGACAATTTAAATTGTTGTGTTAGACAAGATATTAAATTAGAAGCGTCAGCCACTGAATCTGTTTGGTTACAGCTTCTCGAGGGCCGAGAAAAACTAATTTTGGGTGTGATTTACAGGGCCCCAAATCTTGATAGGGAGTGCAGTAAACTTCTATGGGACGAAATTCGTAAGGCATCTACATACGAAAATGTTGTGCTAATGGGAGATTTCAACTATAGACAGATTGACTGGAGCAATTTGACAGGAAATTTAGAGTCGGGTGACTTTCTTGATACGATCCAGGATTGTTTTTTAAAACAGTTTGTGACAGAGCCAACTAGGGGAAATAACCTCCTTGACTTGGTTCTTGCCAGTAGGGAAACCCTAATTAATAATCTTGAGGTTAATGATGAGCTTGGGGAGAGTGATCACAAATCACTCAGTTTTAACATATCATGGAATTCCCCTAATAATGGCAATCAAGTCTCCGTCCCTGACTTTCGCTTGGCTGATTTCATAGGACTGAAAAATTACTTACGTGGGCTGAACTGGAATGACCTGACTAGGGGTCAGGTAGGTGGTGATGGTTGCCGATATGATGCTTTCCAGGGCATAGTTCTAGCTGCTCAGTCAAATTATGTTCCAAATAGGGAAATCAGATCAAACAAAAATGATCCTAAATGGATGAACAATAGATTAAAATATCTGATTGGTCAAAAGAGAGGCATATATAGGCAAATCAAAAGAGGAGAGGGGCAATTAAGAAATCGATATATTCAGTTAAAGAGAGAAATAAAAAAGGGAATTAGAAAAGCAAATAGAGATTATGAGGTTAAAGTTGCAAGAGAATCGAAGACTAACCCAAAAGGATTCTTTCAGGTATACAGAAGTAAGATCAGGGACAAGATAGGCCCACTCAAAAGTTCCTCGGGTCAGCTCACTGACAGTGATAAGGAAATGTGTAGAATTTTTAACACATACTTCCTCTCAGTTTTTACACAGGAGGATACCAGCGATATTCCAGTAATGATAAATTATGTAGAACAGGACGATAATAAACTGTGCACTATTAGGGTCACAAGTGACATGGTCCTTAGGCAAATAGATAAATTAAAACCTAACAAATCCCCAGGCCCTGATGAACTGTATGCAAGGGTTCTAAAGGAATGTAAAGAGGAGCTTAGCACACCTTTGGCTAATCTTTTCAACATATCACTACAAACTGGCATGGTGCCAGATAAGTGGAAAATGGCAAATGTGATACCTATTTTCAAAACAGGTGACAGGTCCTTAGCTTCGAACTATAGACCAATAAGCCTAACCTCCATAGTGGGAAAATTTATGGAATCAATAATTGCCGAGGCAGTTCGTAGCCACCTTGAAAAGCATAAATTAATCAACGAATCTCAGCATGGTTTTACAAAGGGGCGTTCCTGCCTTACGAATTTATTAACTTTTTTCACTAAGGTATTTGAGGAGGTAGATCATGGTAATGAATATGATATTGTGTATATGGACTTCAGTAAGGCTTTTGACAGGGTCCCACATCAGAGACTATTGAGGAAAATTAAAGCACATGGAATAGGAGGAGAAATTTTTTCCTGGATAGAGGCATGGTTGACAAATAGGCAGCAGAGAGTTTGCATAAATGGGGAGAAATCAGAGTGGGGAAGCGTCACGAGCGGTGTTCCACAGGGGTCAGTGTTGGGCCCCCTGCTGTTCACAATCTACATAAACGACATAGATGAGGGCATAAAGAGCGACATCGGCAAGTTTGCCGATGACACCAAAATAGGCCGTCGAATTCATTCTGACGAGGACATTCGAGCACTCCAGGAAGATTTGAATAGACTGATGCAGTGGTCGGAGAAGTGGCAGATGCAGTTTAATATAGACAAATGCAAAGTTCTAAATGTTGGACAGGACAATAACCATGCCACATATAAACTAAATAATGTAGATCTTAATATTACGGATTGCGAAAAAGATTTAGGAGTTCTGGTTAGCAGTAATCTGAAACCAAGACAACAGTGCATAAGTGTTCGCAATAAAGCTAATAGAATCCTTGGCTTCATATCAAGAAGCATAAATAATAGGAGTCCTCAGGTTGTTCTTCAACTCTATACATCCTTGGTTAGGCCTCATTTAGATTATGCTGCACAGTTTTGGTCACCGTATTACAGAATGGATATAAATTCTCTGGAAAATGTACAAAGGAGGATGACAAAGATGATCCCATGTATCAGAAACCTTCCCTATGAGGATAGACTAAGGGCCCTGAAACTGCACTCTCTAGAAAGACGTAGAATTAGGGGGGATATGATTGAGGTTTATAAGTGGAAGACAGGAATAAATAAAGGGGATGTAAATAGTGTGCTGAAAATATCTAGCCTAGACAGGACTCGCAGCAATGGTTTTAAGTTGGAAAAATTCAGATTCAGGAGGGATATAGGAAAGTACTGGTTTGGTAATAGAGTTGTGGATGAGTGGAACAAACTCCCAAGTACCGTTATAGAGGCCAGAACGTTGTGTAGCTTTAAAAATAGGTTGGATAAATACATGAGTAGATGTGGGTGGGTGTGAGTTGGACCTGATAGCTTGTGCTAACAGGTCGGTTGCCGTGTTCCTCCCTTAAGTCAATGTGACCTGACCTGACTAGGTTGGGTGCATTGGCTTAAGCCGGTAGGGACTTGGACCTGCCTCGCATGGGCCAGTAGGCCTTCTGCAGTGTTCCTTCGTTCTTATGTTCTTATGTTCTTAATGGAGAACAAACACAGTGTTAAGGCAGTGCTTAAATTCTTCACGCCAGATGTCAGATGCTTGAAGGATTAAACCCACGTATATACACAGTGGGTGAGCGAAACAGCAGCTCTGTAGAACACCGAAATTGTCATGGACCAGACCGTCGGGGCGTTGTTCCCCGGAATACCCTCCAGGTAGAGAGAAGATATAAAAATGAATGACGAAGGGAAAGAAAAAATGAGAGGCTGGAATAGGAAAAGTAAAGAATTAAGTATTCCTATGTATGTCGTATAAATATCCTCATGTTGCTTCTTTCCATCGTTCTCCCACTTTCCTTACACAATGTTTTTCTTGCCTTGAGGCTGTGTGGAATTCCTCTGGTCAACAATACCCAGTTCTCACTCTCTACAAATACAAGAGAAAGCAACTGATTCATTTGTTTTGGGTTGGGTAAACGTTTGTAGCAAACATGTAAGATACGAATAATTATATATATATATATATATATATATATATATATATATATATATATATATATATATATATATATATATATATATATATATATATATATATATATATATATATATATATATATATTCAATAGCAACACTGCAACTAGTCAAGAAGTCGAACCCATGCTGCTTTGGCCTGCCCCATGGTGAGCAAAAACTCATGACGCCTTAATCCACGGGACCACACACACACACACACACACACACACACACACACACAACACACACACACAACACACACACACAATAAAATATATATATATATATATATATATATATATATATATATATATATATATATATATATATATATATATATATACATATATATATATATGCAATAAGATCACAGTAAACAGGTGATTTTAAAATATGCAAAACAACCACTCTGAAAGAATAGAGAAATTCCAAGCGCTTTCGTGACTACTCACATTAGCAAGAACTATATAGTTCCTTGATAATGTGAGTAGTCACGAAAGCGCTTGGAATTTCTCTATTCTTTCAGAGTGGTTGTTTTGCATATATATATATATATATATATATATATATATATATATATATATATATATATATATATATATATATATATATATATATATATATATATATATATAATATGCAAAATTACCACAAAGGGAGTTGAATGATAGCTCTAGGCCTTATGTGTTGTAATAACACCTTCAGGAGATTGCAATGTTGCAAAAATGAGTAGCAAGATCAGGAAGATTCGGTCAGAAGGATGGATCTGACAAGAATATGGTAGATAATAACAATAATAATAACAATAATAATAATAATAATAATAATGAACTTTCATTTCTACAAGTACATGTACATGGTATACAGGCCTAGCTAACATCTATGACATACTATTATGCATAGTACCCAATCCTGTGGGTGGGAGCGTCGTGTGATTTCCGCTCACCATGAGGCGGGCCAAAACGACATGGGTTCGAGTCCTCGGCTAGCCGCAGTGTTGTTATTGATTAAATACCACTCGTTCGTGGTTGCAATCAGCGTAATTTATCACCAATGTATGCTTTGTTTTTGTCCTATTTCTCTCATAAATGAAGCATTGCATCGTCTTACAAGAACCATTACACTCGCTCATGGCAGGAGGTGGTAATATACATAAAAAAATCCTGATCTATTCCTACATTGTTAGGGAAAAAAATGTGATGTACTGGGAGAATGAAACACGAAAAATTTTCTGATTGACATATGTCTTTACTGAGTAAGCAATAAAAAGTTTATTTGCATTTTGAGAGAAATATCACAAGAAATTATTTCAGAAAATGAATGACAGTGTTTTGAGTCTTTCGTAAAGGCAAATATAAAAGCTACTACCTTTCTTTTTTTTTATTCATTTTTTTTAGTAAATCTAAAGCCCACGCCATTTTAAGTAACCTGTTTCAGCAACAATGACACAAACTTCAGTATTTCAGTGATGCTCAGAAGGTATTATTTACAGGGTATTTACCAGACCGCCATGTTTACCAGACGAACCATCAACAGACGTAATGAGAGGAGAAGTTTAGTTTAGACTATGGAGCAAAATTAGAATAGAGGAATACTAAATTACTTCCCTCAAGTAAAAGAAATGTAAGGCATAGCTCCCAGAAGGTAATACAAACACATTTAGTGACAACGTTTCACTCTTCTCGAGCAAAACGTTGCCTGAAAGCTTGCTCAGCTCTTAGTTTCTCTGTAATGGTTGGACATTTTATCCCCTTTCTTGGATCTAACCTGATTGCTTCCCATTGCCTTACGGTTTACGGTTTAGCACTTCCCAATAAATATATTTACACTAATTTGTATTAGCAGCCAGTCTTTATATCGGATCACAAGTACAGTAGAATGTACTAACACACAAATCTGAAGCGCGAACTGGTCAGCAAACGGGTCCACTTTAGACTATTAACAGGTAGCAAATAACTTGGTAATGGTCCAAGAACAAACCGAAAAGTAGTCCATCCCAATCTGAGTTAGATGACTACCTGTTAAGGTAGGATACTGTGACTTTTCATCCTGTAACAAACTGTTACTTAAGAACTGCGGAGTTTGGCTTATAAGAAGTGAATTTTTTCACGAAGTAAAATGGAGTATATCTTCTTCTTTTCCTCCTTCTTCTACTACTTCAGGATTCGTGCAAATTATGAAGAGGATTCTTCTCCTCCCGGTGACTACTATTCTACTCAATGAGAAACCAGCGAGCCATCAGTGCCGCTGACACCAAAAGAGGCAGGACGGAGGTGGTGTGTAGGGTTGAGAAGGCTCGGGAGACACCAGGAGGTATTTCCCCCACTTCGGCGACGATCCTGGCTGGAGAACCGCTTCCTCCCCCTATCTTCAAAGGCATCACCGTCACGTAAGAACCAGTTTCCGGTAGCTGCGGAGAGACACAGATGCGATTGATAAACATTTGACATATCTTAACAACATATTTGTTTAAGCTCATCTGTTTTTTTGAAGAGGCTGAGTATCGGCTCCTGGACCCCGTATTTCAGCTACATACTGGCTTCACTGAAGTAGTCAAGCCTATTCTTAACAAGACTAGTCCCGGAGCTAAGGGATGTCCTACGAGGACACTGGAGGACACGAGAAATAGGGGGAATATGATAACGACATATAAAATACTGAGAGGGATCGACAAGGTGGGCAGAGACAGGATGTTCCAGAGACGGGACACAACAAGAAGGGGTCACAATTGGAAGTTGGACTCAGATGAATCACAGGGCTGTTAGGAAGTATTTCTTCAGTCACAGAGTTGTCAGAAAGTGGAATGGTCTATGAAGTGAAGTAGTGGAGGCAGGATCCATACATAGCTGTAAGAAGAGGTATGATAAAGCTCATGGAGCAGGAAGAGTAACCTAGTAGCGACCAGTGAAGAGGCGGGTGCCAGGAGCTGTGGCTCGACCCCTCAAACCACAACTAGGTGAGTACACACACACTCGCGCACACAACAACAGCAACAACAGTTCAACTGTCTAATCGACATTGCCTATGGCAAAATGGTAACTAATAGAACAGCATGATATCACCTTATCAAGGTTGGCCAAATTCTCGAGACCGTAGATGTTATTCTGGAAGAATGTCACATGAGCTGGAAGCCTGACAGTGCTACCCTTGTCCAGGCAGAGTGTGTCGATGCCCACACCCACAACACCTGTCTCGTAGCTGTGTCTGCTCTTGTGTTTTACTAACCACTCTGCCGCGCCCTTACCTACACCTGGAAAGGATGATATTATTATTTTTATTATTATTATTATTATTAGTAGTAGTAGTAGTAGTCGTAGTAGTAGTAGCAGTAGTAGTAGTAGTAGTAGTAGTAGTAGTAGTAGTAGTAATAGTAGTAGTAGCAGTAGTAGTAGTAGTAGTAGTAATAGTAATAGTAGTAGTGTTAGTGGTAGTGGTAATAGTAGTTGTGGTGGTAGTAGTAGTAGTAGTAGTAGCAGCAATATTATTATTATTAGTAGTAGTAATAGTAGCAGCAGTAACAGCAGCAGTATTATTGTTATTATTAGTAGTAGTAGTAGTAGTATCAGTGGTGGTAGTAGTATCAGTAGTAATATTATTATTATTATTATTATTATTATTATTATTATTATTATTATTATTATTATTATTATTATTATTATTTATTACTATGAAAAGCTTCTGTAGTGAATCCAAATGACGTACCGCTGAGAGGAGACAGGAAAGACCCACGCTGATAAAAACGTTGGTAAACGTTTTCTCTCTGACTTAATAAAGCTCTTGACAGAGTAAACAAACCATACCACGGGCGGGGATAGAACCCGCGATCAGAGAGTCTCAAAACTCCACACTCTTGACAGAGTGTAATGTATTCCCAGTAAAAGTTTGTTCTTCAGTGTGTGTCTTCATGAATTATATTTTGCAGAAGACATTGCAAAATTATTTTTAATATATTTTTGTTAGGTTTCTGGGGAGAGGGGAGGGGAGGGAGAGGTGAGGGATGGAGGAGAGGGAAGGGAGGGAGGGGAAGAAGAAAAAAATATATATGGGTGAACTGTTGCAAATTATACAATGGGAAAGGAGAAAGGAAGTTGTGCAATGATTCTCGTTTTTTTTTTTTTTTTGGTTTTAATAAAATTGATCTGATTGATTTGCCCCGTAGGTGAGAGGGGTTGAATTTGAGTGGGATTTGCACATGAGTTGGTAGGGTTGTCGTAGCTTGTTCCTTTGGTAGCTTTGAAAATGGGATGGGCAAATGATTTTGTTACGTGGGTTTGGGTTTGAGAAAGACCTACCTGGTATGGGCCAATCGGCCTCTTATAAACTTACCTGGAAAATTTCGATTGTTCTGTTGATCAAGACCAGCATATTCCCTTATATTCTTGACTTTAGTGGCCCAGCCAGTACGGAAGAGGACGAGCGCGCCGTCAGGTATGGTGCCGTGGACTTCCTCCCACTGTTCCAAGTCCCTCACCTTCACCTCGTAGTTCTTGTCTTGTGTTTGTGTGATTTCTTTGGACACGTCAACAACCACAGCTGCAAACACACATTTGTTATCTGTGGGTATTAGACACTTATGCACAACAAAGACATTTATGAAATAATTATAATCATAACTATAATTTTTAAAGGGGTGGACCGGTAAGCCAACAGAAGGCGTCGGTCAGATGACCAAAAGCGGGTCAGGAAACACTTGTGGTGTTTCCTGACAAACCTTACCTAACCTAACCTAACCTAACTGAAAGGGAACCTTTAGGAAGTTATCTATTTTTTTCTTCGTTTTCCTTCCTCTAACTTCTCGATTATATTTCGCCTATTGGATGACAACGTCTCATCCAATCGGCTTCAAATTTTCAGTGTTCGTGTTCGGTAACAAGGCCCAGATTCCCGGAACTAGTGACATGTGCTGTTGCCCTCTGACCAAAGCTGTTGAACCCCTTCCCAGCATCCTGGAATGACTGGGATAACATTCAGAACTCTCAGTGGTGGAGCTTCAGGCATCAAAATGATGCTTCTAATTCGACGACGGTGGAGAGTGTAATACAATGCTGGTGCAAATTTAACAATTTTATATGTAAAATAGAATGATTTTTTTATTCTCTTTCAACCACGTAAAATAATTTTCAGTTTACATGTTCTGAATGATTTCATTATTTAAAGGCTGATGCATCTATAGGTCAGGACAGTACTCGTTAAGTTTTGTTGACGTGTAGGCGAATTTGTTGATGCAATAAAATAGTAAAAAGAAAAGCTTGGAACCGTTGGAATTTGTGCCCTAACTGGAGAATGACTCATCTGATCGGTTTCAAATTTTTCTGAAACAAGACATATAATGGGGGTATCACACTCATATAGGGCAGTACCTCTCAGGGTCGTTGCAGTCTTCCAACCTTATAACCAATGGATAAAAAAAAAAGGCACAATACCGTGACTGGAACAATACACAAATAACCCACAGATAGAAGAGAGGAGCTTACGACGGCGTTTCGGTCCGACTTGGACCATTTACAGTCACACTAACAAAAAGGAGAGCAGGATGGGTATATATAGGCAGGAGGTGGTAGTAGTAGTAGTAGTAGTGATAGTGGTGGAGGGAAGGAAGTAGTAGTGGGGAGGTAGTAAGAGTAGGAGGAGCCAGTCATATACTAAAACAGGAGCACTGCAAGGGAGCTGGTGCCCACAGAGGGTAAGAGCAAAAACACCGAGGGGGAGGGGAACAAATAAATAAATAAATAAAGAAGGAACAAATACACAGGACAGAAGAAAGACAACCCAAAGGAGAAAAAGGAAAGAGGAAAGGGGAAGAGGGAGAAGGAAAAAGGAGGAACCAGGTTAGGTCACGAGTGTTCTGAAGTTTGGAACATTTTACAATGTAGTGGGAGAGGAAGGCATCTACAGAGACGAAGCCACGACTAAGATTCATACAAGGAAAGTTGTGTATTAGGGAGGATTCAACCAGACCAGTCGCCATCTGGTGGAGTCCTCCCTAATACACTACTACTACTACTAGCACCTCCTGCCTATATACACCCATCCTGCTCTCCTTCTGTTGTCGCCATATGGAAAAGACCTGGGCCGGAAGTACCGGCGAATCTCTCTAATGAATCCTTTCTGTTAGTGTGACTTTGTAAATGGTCCAAGTCGGACCGAAACGTCGTCGTAAGCTCCTCTCTTCTATGTGCGGGTTATCTGTGTACCAATGGATACACGCGACAGACACTTTGAGGCGTCAAGCGAGTCAGTCTACTAATGAATTAATAATAATGATAATAAGGAGAGATTTTAATGTTGCAGTTTTATAACTGTAGTGTAAGAACGCCTCTGGCACGACAGTGATGGAGTGAATGATAATGAAAGTTTTTCTTTGTTGTGCCACCCTGCCTTTGTGGGAGACGGCCAATGTGTTAATGAAATAAAAAAAATGTCATGGGGAGCGCTAAACGCGTAGGGATTATACAGCGCCTGTGGAGGATGGGGGGGGGATTTGGAAGGCATTCAGGCCCAATTCAGGGAAGTATAGCACAATAGTTTTTAGCCCTGGATAACAGAACATAGCCGCAAAGTGAGATACATTTCCACTGATACACTTCATCGGCCTAGGAAGTGACTCACAACATCTGAGTGACAAGAATGAGAAACTTGAGTAACATCTGTCGGTTTCCTAAGCCATTTACATCATATCTGAGTGATAGATGCCTATTTTGCTGCTAGGTGAGCAGGAGCAGCAAATGTAAAGAGACTCTTTAAAGACTCCAAAACTCCAAAACAACAGATATTAGTGCCAGGAAATAAAGATCCCTCCCATACCACCAATCCGACGACATTCATCTTTGCAAATATACAGGGTCTAAAGCCAGCAACGGATAACAAAATACCTTTCATCCGTGGACAGCTTATGGAGTCAAATGCAATGTTCGGGGTTTTCACAGAGACCAACATAAACGATCACTTGGACAACGTAATGTGGATCCCGGGTTACAACCTATACTGATGTGACAGACTGAACAGGTAAAAGGGGAAGGGGGTTGGCCTGTATATCACAGTCACTTACATGCTCAGAACTACGAAATGCCTCAATGTTTTAGCAGTAAAGATCGAGAACCAAAACCTGGCCATTTTGGTTGTATACAAGCCTCCGGATGCGACGTCCCAACAATTCCAGGAACAGCTTTTGAAAATTGACCACTGTCTGGAAAATCTTCCAGCTCCTGCCCCCAACATTTTGCTCCTGGGAGATTTCAACATAAGGCACCTAAAATGGAGGAATATAGCAAATAATGTTGTAGCAGAGATAACAGCAGGAAGCCACAGACACACTTGAGACTGTACACAGCCTGGCGTGCCACAGACTCACCTGGAACTCTCCAGAGCCTAGCGATGGGAACAGCATCAACAGTCCAGCCATGTTGGGAGTAGTGGACAGGAGCGTCGATGTGGGTTCCGGAATGCTCCGAACTGCAGAAATCATTCAGCTCTACCCTGATGTCGAATGAGTTTACGATGTTGAATAAATACAATAAATGATATTTTAAATGCTGGCTTTATATATATATATATATATATATATATATATATATATATATATATATATATATATATATATATATATATATATATATATATATATATATATATATATAATTAAAGGCTACTATCAGTAATAAAACATTCACATGTAACGATTTTTTAATAAATACTCTAAATCAGGATTTGATTAGAACATTTTATTTCAAGAGAACGACAAGAATCCTCACCAAATATTGAGCTTATTGAGTCCTTTTTTGATTATCGTGTGGGTGAAGGGGGACAGCTGTGGGGAGGTGGGGGCGTCAACATTGTAGGTATAAGAGAGGTCTATCACTTCTGCTGTAGTGGAAGCAGCCAGTACCAGCACCGCCCCTAGCAGGAACGCCGCCGCCATCGCGACCCAGTGTTCTGAAGGGAAGAATAACACTCATAATGGATACAAAGGCACATAATGCAGTAATTAGTGGGAAAAGCCACAAAATGCAGGTACTTAGGACTTGTTTATCAGAACCATTTCGCTCCAGGGGCCATAGCTGAAACTATATGGAAGTAAATCTTTGGACAATGTACACCATTGGTCCATTCTGGACTGTTATCAAGTGGGAAGTTAACAGTGATCTAAGACAGACTGCAAGGTCTTACAATCTGTCTTCCCTAAGTTGTGAGTTAAAAAAAAAGGACCGACTGCACTGAATCCCTTCGTATATTTATTTTACCAGACATTAGGTTTCATACAATACTTCATAAAGCCCGATATTGTTCATAACGTTGCACAAATAAAAGGCTTCACTGTAGGCGTGTTATTTATTTCAATACTGTTAACAGGTAGCAATTGTCTCTATCCAATTGTGAGTTACTTTTGAAGTCTTCATAATGTTTTAGCTTCCAGAGCCAGCATGTGCTTGTGTGGATGTCCCATAGTTAAGTTGATAACGCACTCGGTTCACACATTAAAGTCCGCGGCTCGATTCCCAGTACGGGTGGAAACAGTGGGCGTTTCGTTAAGACACTTGCTGTCCCTGTTCACCTAGCAGTAAATAGGTAACAGGGTGTTAACCGAATGGTGTAGGTCGCATCCTGGAAACAAAACAACTTAATTTGCCCGAAATGCTCTGTATAAAAAGGGGCTTTCTATATAGCATGTCGTTGATGTCATCTATTTCCATATAAGTTCCATCATGTAGGAATAAAGTTTATTATTATTATTGATATTATTATTGTTAGTTAAAATTATTAATTATATGGGCAATACAAAGTAGGAAGAGTGTTGGGCAGTTTTCCTGACTTAGGGGAAAAACTAGTCATTATATTTCCCCTCACAGGCGAGGAGAGAAGGGAGTGTTGATAAGTCCGCACTCAAGAGGCTGTTTTGGCAGCCACTTTGTCTATGGCTCACTACCACCATCACTACCAATACCACTACTACTACTACTACCACTAATACCACCACTATTACCACCACTACAACCACTACCACATCTGAAACAGAAGAATATGACAAAAAATAGCGGAGATAATCCCAGGAGGCAGCACAGATGAAAATTTTCACACATGAGCTATGAATCTCCACAACAAATTCACTCTGGGTAGATCTTTATCAATTGACAAGGTTCTGCTAGGAGCCAAATGTTGTCCCAATAAATTCTTGCTCTGGCACGTGTATCTTGTCTCCACTCCTGGTGCTCCTTGGTGGCCGCACCTTCGTTTCAACCAGCGGAGGCTGTAACCTCTTCTTTTAAATGCAATTATCCAGTTCACCAGTCATAACTAATCTCAACAAGCACGTTCCGTTCCTTCCCTTGCCTTTACCTCCTCACTCTCTCCATCCCTTCTCTCACTCTCTAACCCATCCCTCACTTCTTTCTCCCCGTTCTTACTTCAATAGAGGAATTTAGATTTAGAAATCAGCCCAGAAAGCACTGACTGACAGTAGAGCTGTGGATGAGAGAACGAAGGTGTCATAATGGGGTAGCTTTAAGAATTCTTTAAATATATACATAAATGGGAATAGCTGGATGCTCCTGTAATACAACATCTTCTCAAGTACTGTTTCAGTCACTGGCTATACAATGCTTGCAGGAACAAGACTTTTTTTAACAAAATATTCTGAATTTTCACAAGTGCCTTATACACATTCTATGAAATTTACATAAGCCTTGCTCCTGTATTACTTAACATTGTTGGTATGAGGATCAGTTCAAGAATAGACGAGAATTGCAGTAGTCATACTGGTTCGTGATAGGCAGAGACTACACACACCCAGCTATTCCCATTTATGCATATATTTAAAGAATTGTTTCTTTTTGATTAAACTACTGCTCCTGTAATACACAGATGTTTTATTTACTGTTTCCTGTAGCTCGGTTGGTAGCGCACTCAGCTCTCACGTTGAGGTCCGCGGTACGATCCCTGGTACTGGTGGAAACATTAGGACGTGGTTCCCTCACACACCTGCTGTCCCTATTTGCCTAGCAGTAAATAGGCACCTGGGTGTTAGTCGACTGGTGTGGGTCGCATCATGGGGACAAAATTTACCTAATTTGCCAGAAATACTCTGCATAACAAGGGGCTTTCTATATAGTATTATGTCCCTGATGTCAGCTATGGTCTGTATACCTTGTACATGTACCTGTAGAAATAAAGATTATTATTATTATTATTATTATTATTATTATTATTATTATTATTATTATTATTATTATTATTATTATTTTATTATTTTATTATTATTATTATTATTATTATTATTATTATTATTATTATTATTATTATTATTATTATTATTTTATTATTATTATTATTATTATTATTATTATTATTATTTTATTATTATTATTATTATTATTATTATTATTATTATTATTATTATTATTATTATTATTATTATTAGTGAAGATTTGAATGTTGCTTTTAATTAGTCATCGCGTTGCCAGACGTTTCAAGTTTATTTGTTTAAGTTATTTATGGTTAAATGTTTTACAGTATTATGTTATTTACCTTAACCAATGTTTACATCACCTCTAATACAGTGCCATATATACAGGAAATTTACAACTTGTAACCTAAGTTAAAAAAACAAAAGTACCTCTAGAAATATGAGAAACTGATAAACAGTGAGAAGACGTTAAAGTAATAAATAATAGACAGAAAAACTTAATTTTGTTTACACTAGTAAACAAAAGCCAAGAATACAGTAAAACCAAGGAAAATAATTAGGCGGGGTTTCCCAAGGCCCCAGTGAATTGCCGTGTGATATATGTCAACGATTAGGGTTCTGGTGGCTGAAGCTCTCGTTTCACACGGCGAGGGTATGGGTTCGATTCCCAGCCAGGGTAGAAGCATTGGGCGTGTTTCTTTGCACCTGTTGTCTATGTTTCCCATCAGTAAAATGGGTATCTGGGTGTTAGTCGACTGGTGTGGGTCGCATCTTGGGACAAAACTGACCTAATTTGCCCGAAATTCTCAGCCTGGTTGATCAGGCCCTGATCCACCATGAGGCCTGGTCACAGACCGGGCCGCGGGGGCGTTGACCCCCGGAACTCTCTCCAGGTATAACAAGGGGCTTTCTATATAGTAGTATGTCATTGATGTCTGCTAGGCCTGTATACCTTGTCTTTGTGGTAAATAAAGATATTCTTCTTCTTCTTCTTCTTCTTCTTATTATTATTATTATTATTATTATTATTATTATTATTATTATTATTATTATTATTATTATTATTATTATTATTGTTATTATTATATTTGCCAAGAGAGATCGAATCCTGCATGATGTTTGCCAGTGGTTCGAAGCTTATGTCGAAAATGGAATTGAAAGACCCACAGAAAATATGCAACATAATGGCTGGGCATGTTTTTTTTTTCCTCTTAAATGTGGGCTAGTTGTGAATTGTTCCAGCCATGGTATTGTGACTCTTATCCAGCCAGGGATTGTGACTCTTATCGACTCTTATCCAGCCACGGTAGTGTGACTCTTTTCCAGCCACAGTATTGTGACTCTTATCCAGCCACGGTACTGTTGCTCTTATCCAGCCACTGTATTGACTCTTACAAAGTCAGGGTACTGTGACTTAGTCTTCCATGTGTGTTAAAAGTGTAACGTTACAATGGAGACTGTAGCGCTAGCGTAGAGTCCGTAGATAATCTTACACTTAAAAAATATGAGACTGCCCAGAATGCTCCCTTCGTAAAGTGCATTGGTGCGATGCTGAGTCCTGGAACCGGAGTTCGACTCCCTTGCCCCCCGAAAGCACGTCAGAATGCACACATTGGTGCGATGCTGGGTCCAGGAACTGGAGTTTGATTACATTGGCCTCCTGATAGCACGTCAGAATACACACATTGGAGCGATGATGGGTCCAGGAGCTTGAGTTTGACTCCCTTGTCCTCCCGATAGCACGCCAGAATACACTAAGTGCGATACTGGGTCCAGGAGCTTAAGTTCGACTCCTTTGTCCCTCCCGATGACAAGGTAATAGAAGTAAGACACGAGACTTAGAATTGTCCTTGGTTGCAAATGATGTGAAGTTAATAAGGAGAATTAAATCGGATGAAGATCAGGCAGGACTACAAAGAGACCTGGACAGGATGGAAACCTGGTCCAGCAACTTGCTCCTCGAATTTAACCCCGCCAAATGCAAAGTCATGAAGTTCAGGGAAGGGCAAAGAACACCGCAGACAGAGTATTGGCTAGATGGCCAAAGACTGCAAACCTCACTCAAGATAAAGGATCATGTGGTGAATATAATACCGAGCACATTTCCTGAGGCGTACATCAACCAGATAACTGCTTCAGCATATGAGCGCCTGGCAAACCTGGAAATAGCGTTCTGATCGTGTACGTCAGGCCCATACTGGAGTATGCAGCACCATTTTGGAACCCACACTTGGTGAAGCATGTCAAGAAATTAGAGAAAGTGCAAAGGTTTGCAACAAGACTAGTTCCAGAGCTAAGGGGAATGTCCTACGAAGAAATGTTAAGGGAAATCGGCCTGAAGACACTGGAGGACAAAAGAGTCAGGGGAGACATGATAACGACATAAAAAAAATACTGAGAGGAATTAACTAGGTGGACAGAGACAGGATGTTCCAGAGATGGGACACAGAAACAAAGGGTCACAATTGGAAGTTGAAGACTCAGATGTGTCAAAGGGATGTTAGGAAGTATTTCTTTAGTCACTGAGTTGTCAGGAAGAGGAATAGTCTGGCAAGTGAAGTAGTGGAAGCAGGAACCATACATGGTTTTATGACGAGGTTTGATAAAGCTCTTGGAGCAAGTAGACAGAGGACCTAGTAGCGATCAGTGAAGAGGCGGGGCAAGGAGCTATGATTCAACCCATGCAACCACAAATAGGTGAGTGCACGGGGCCAAGAGCTATGAATCGATCCCTAAAACCACAAATAGGTGAGTAAACAAAGACACACACACACACACACACACACACACACACACACACACACACACACACACACACACACACACAGACACACACACACACACACAGACACACACACACACACACAGACACACACACACACACACATACACACACACACACACACACACACACACACACACACACACACACACACACACACACACACACACACACACACACACACACACACACACACACACACATATAGACACACACACACACACACACACACACACACACACACACAAACACACACACTGCAAAATATATTCACCTAGTAACTCCATATATTTCCATTAAATTAGCAAACACACGTTAGGTGGCACTGACAGTGCCATTGTACATGTGCGTAAATACACATGAGCTCACCTGCGTTGCTTGCCAACAACAACAACTACAACAACCTTTCTCTTCAGTGTGCTCGGGTACCTGCCTCATCTTCCTGACTTTTGCATTGATGTGGCCTCTTCCCTGCATTCAACTCTCATCTTACCTATCTTCAGTCGTTATTTATCTTCAATACCTTTGCATTGCTCCTCTGGGATTGATCACTACCTTATATATATATATATATATATATATATATATATATATATATATATATACATATATATATATATATATATATATATATTCAGTCATACATACATACAAATCCTTGCATTAAGAATTCCTCAACAACATCAAGGTGGCATCATGGTAACAAGATCAAGGTGGCATCATGGTAACAAGATCAAGGTGGCATCATGGCAACAAGATCAAGGTGGCATCATGGTAACAAGATCAAGGTGGCATCATGCTAACAAGATCAAGGTGGCATCATGGTAACAAGATCAAGGTGGCATCATGGTAACAAGATCAAGGTGGCATCATGGCAACAAGATCAAGGTGGCATCATGGCAACAAGATCAAGGTGGCATCATGGCAACAAGATCAAGGTGGCATCATGGCAACAAGATCAAGGTGGCATCATGGCAACAAGATCAAGGTGGCATCATGGCAACAAGGAATCAAGGCATCTCCCGTCGATTGGAACATACTTTTTTATCATGGCTTTATTTTTTAACAATTATCAAATATCACGGAAGAAATCTATTTTCTGTGCAGTCAGCAACTGGCAGCAGTGGACAGGAGATATAATTAGTTTTGTCGTCAACAGATGGCGTGGGTGCTGCTTCCTCAGGCATAGTGCCAACATCTGATGCTAGAATTTGCTGTGATGTTATTCAGTCCTGATTTAAACTCCAGCCTGCGTAATAAATCACCAGTGATCTGTCAATCCCTCTACCACCTGTCAATCCCTCTACCACCTGTCAATCCCCCCTCTACCACCTGTCAATCCCTCTACCACCTGTCAATCCCTCTACCATAAACTGTATTTTACACTCCATCCGCGATTGGTGGATGGAAACTCGATCCTCCATCCGCCAATCACGGCCATTTCCCTGACCAATCAAGCAGTTGGTGATCGTTTTGTTCCCTGTTCTCTACTTTCGCCTGACTGTCCTGTCGCGTTTTCTGAATATCTTGAACGTCGTGATCATGTCTCCTCAGGCTCACAACACTTTCCAATCCCGTTTGCCACTTCCACGATTAAGTGCGAGATAAGTGTGAGAGTGTCAGAGATTATTGCCGCAGTCCTGTAAGTGACTGCAGAGTCTGGCAGTTGGTGACACCGTTGCTTGCCAATTTCAAGCCATTTGGGTTACTAAGGAGAACCCAATGACTAGTGTATGTAAAAGTATCTATAGCTTATTGAAGTTATCTATTGTTTATTGGAGGCATTTATAATTTATTAAAAGAATCTTTAGCTATTTCAGGATATCTATGGTTCATCGTAAATATACTGCCTCCGACCTGATGAATGACAAGCTGAGGCTTCACATGTTAAGTTGAGGCTTCACATGTCAAGCTGAGGCTTCACATGTCAAACTGAAGCTTCACATGTCAAGCTGAGGCTTCACATGTCAAGCTGAAGCTTCACATATCAAGCTGAGGCTTCACATGTCAAACTGAGGCTTCACATGTCAAGCTGAGGCTTCACATGTCAAGCTGAAGCTTCACATATCAAGCTGAGGCTTCACATGTCAAACTGAGGCTTCACATGTCAAGCTGAGGCTTCACATGTCAAGCTGAGGCTTCACATGTCAAGCTGAGGCTTCACATGTCAAGCTAAGGCTTCACTCCCGCCTGGACCGACTTGCCGTACACAAGTTCTCAAACTGAGGCTTCACATGTCAAGCTGAGGCTTCACATGTCAAGCTGAGGCTTCACATGTCAAGCTGAGGCTTCACATGTCAAGCTGAGGCTTCACATGTCAAGCTGAGGCTTCACATGTCAAACTGAGGCTTCACATGTCAAGCTGAGGCTTTACATGTCAAGCTGAGGCTTGACATGCTTCCTTTTTTAATTGCCTTTCTGTCTCATGAACATGAAATATGACAAGTAAATCTTAATGATTTCTACCTTCTGTCAGTATGCTCTTACTTACTTAACTCTTAGCTTCACTTTTCTGTACATCGTAATAGTTCTTGTTCATGTAATGTCTCCTTTCCAATATATATATTTATTATATATATATATATATATATATATATATATATATATATATATATATATATATATATATATATATATATATATATATATATATATATATATATATATATATATATATATATGTCATGCCGAATAGGCAGAACTTGCGATCTTGGCTTAAATAGCAACGCTCATCTTGCCATATAGGACAAGTGAAAATTTGTGTATGCAATAATTTCGCCAAAATCATTCTGAACCTAACGAAAAAAATATATTTCACTGTGTTTGTTTAATATTAAATTATTGTAAACAAATCTAAAATATATTTAGTTGGGTTAGGCTAAAATAAATTGTGCTTCTAATAATAAGGTTAGGTAAGTTTTCTAAGTTCCTTTTGGTGCAAAATTATAAATTTTTACATCAACATTAATGAAAAAAATATAGCTTTAAACGTATAAGAGAAAATTTTAGAAAGGACTTAATTTTAAATGAGTTCTTGCTAAGTGACCAGTTTTACATAATCGACTAAAGCTCCCGACGGAGGGCCCGGGTTCGATTCCCGGCGGGTGGAAACATCGACACGTTTCCTTACATATATAGGTATAGTATCGCATGGGGGACAAGATTAAGGACCCCAATGGAAATAGTTAGACAGTCCTCGATATGATATAGCTAATATCCGAACGAAATCTTATATATATATATATATATATATATATATATGTGTGTGTGTGTGTGTGTGTGTGTGTGTGTGTGTGTGTGTGTGTGTGTGTGTGTGTGATAAAGAATCACACATAAAGTGGGAGTTGTCACAGTTGCTCTTTGCTGATGACACCGTGCTCTTGGGAGATTCTGAAGAGAAGTTGCAGAGACTGGTGGATGAATTTGGTAGGGTGTGCAAAAGAAGAAAATTAAAAGTGAATACAGGAAAGAGTAAGGTTATGAGGATAACAAAAAGATTAGGTGATGAAAGATTGGATATTAGATTGGAGGGAGAGAGTATGGAGAAGGTGAATATATTCAGATATTTGGGAGTGGACGTGTCAGCGGATGGGTCTATGAAAGATGAGGTGAATCATAAAATTGATGAGGGGAAAAGGGTGAGTGGTGCACTTAGGAGTCAGTGGAGACAAAGAACTTTGTCCTTGGAGGCAAAGAGGGGAATGTATGAGAGTATAGTTTTACCAACGCTCTTATATGGGTGTGAAGCATGGGTGATGAATGTTGCAGCGAGGAGAAGGCTGGAGGCAGTGGAGATGTCAAGTCTGAGGGCAATGTGTGGTGTGAATATAATGCAGAGAATTCGTAGTTTGGAAGTTAGGAGGAGGTGCGGGATTACCAAAAGTGTTGTCCAGAGGGCTGAGGAAAGGTTGTTGAGGTGGTTCGGACATGTAGAGAGAATGGAGCGAAACAGAATGACTTCAATAAATAAATAACAAAAAGGCACAATACCGTGACTGGAACGCAGGAGGGAGAGATATATCATAATCTACACTTGGAAAATCTTGGAAGGAATGGTCCCAAATCTGCACACAGAAATCACTCCCTACGAAAGTAAAAGAATGACTTCAAGAGTGTATCAGTCTGTAGTGGAAGGAAGGTGGGGTAGGGGTCGGCCTAGGAAAGGTTGGAGGGAGTGGGTAAAGGAGGTTTTGTGTGCGAGGGGCTTGGACTTCCAGCGGGCATGCGTGAGCGTGTTTGATAGGAGTGAATGGAGACAAATGATTTTTAATACTTGACGTGCTGTTGGAGTGTGAGCAAAGTAACAATTATGAAGGGATTCTGGGAAACCGGCATGCCGGACTTGACTCCTGGAGATGGGAAGTACAGTCCCTGCACTCTGAAGGAGGGGTGTTAATGTTGCAGTTTAAAAACTGTAGTGTAAAGCACCCTTCTGGCAAGACAGTGATGGAGTGAATGATGGTGAAAGTTTTTCTTTTTCGGGCCACCCTGCCTTGGTGGGAATCGGCCAGTGTGTTAATAATAATATATATATATATATATATATATATATATATATATATATATATATATATATATATATATATATATATATATATATGCAATAAGATCACAGTAAACAGGTGATTTCAAAATATGCAAAACAACCACTCTGAAAGAATAGAGAAATTCCAAGCGCTTTCGTGACTACTCACATTATCCTTGATAATGTGAGTAGTCACGAAAGCGCTTGGAATTTCTCTATTCTTTCAGAGTGGTTGTTTTATATATATATATATATATATATATATATATATATATATATATATATAATATATATATATTTATATATATATATATATATATATATATATATATATATATATATGCAGGACAAACCACAGGGGGGTGGAAATCTTTAGTGAGGTGGGGCGGAGCCCAAGTTTATGTTGAGTGTATGTTATCCACAAGGACTTTATGACCCTTACAAGTTCACCAATGGCCCATGAGTATAATAATAATCATCTATGTTACCTGGTTACCTGGAGGTTACCTGGAGGGTATTCCGGGGATCAACGCCTCCGCGGCCCGGTCCATGACCAGGCCTCCCGATGGATCAGGGCCTGATCAACTAGGCTGTTACTGCTGGCCGCACGCAGTCCAACGTACGAGCCACAGCCCGGCTGATCCGGCACTGACTTTAGGTATCTGTCCAGCTCTCTCTTGAAGGCAGCCAGGTGTTTATTGGCAATTCCCCTAATGCTTGATGGGAGGCTGTTGAACAGTTTTGGGCCCCGGACACTTATGGTGTTTTCTCTTAGTGTACCAATGGCGCCCCTACTTTTTATTGGCGGCATTTTGCATCGCCTGCCCAGTCTTTTACTTTCGTAGGGAGTGATTTCTGTGTGCAGATTTGGGACCATTCCTTCCAAGATTTTCCAAGTGTAGATTATGATATATCTCTCCCTCCTGCGTTCCAACGAGTACAAGTCAAGTGCTTCCAAGCGTTCCCAGTAGTTAAGGTGCTTGACAGAACTTATACGTGCAGTAAAGGATCTCTGTACACTCTCTAGATCTGCGATTTCACCTGCTTTGTATGGAGATGTTAATGTACAGCAGTATTCCAGCCTAGAGAGAACAAGTGATTTGAAAAGGATCATCATGGGCTTGGCATCTCTCGTTTTGAAAGTTCTCGTTATCCATCTTATCATTTTCTTTGCACGTGCGATCGTGGCACTGTTGTGATCCTTGAAAGTGAGATCCTCAGACATTACTACTCCCAGGTCCCTTACATTATTTTTCCGCTCTATTGTATGGCCGGAGTCAGTAGTATACTCTGTTCTAGTTATTATCTCCTCCAGTTTTCCATAACGGAGTAGTTGGAATTTGTCCTCATTGAACATCATATTGTTTACCGTTGCCCACTGGAAAACTTTGTTTATATCTTCTTGGAGGTTAACCGCGTCCTCAGCAGATGACAGCCTCATGCAGATCCTAGTATCGTCCGCAAAGGATGATGATGTTGTGAGGTTTTAGGTTATATATTGTGAGCAGAAGTTTAGTGAGCTGAGTTTATATAATACATACACACACACATTTATGTACTATATATAGTATATAAGTTAAGATCGCCCGTCTGCGATTGTTTGCATATATATATATATATATATATATATATATATATATATATATATATATATATATATATATATATATATATATATATATATATATATATATATATATATATATATGAATGTGTGTGTGTGTGTGTATTATATAAACTCAGCTCACTAAACTTCTGCTCACAATATGTAACCTAAAACCTCAGAACATAGATGATTATTATTATACTCATGGGCCATTGGTGAACTTGTAAGGGTCATAAAGTCCTTGCGGACAACATACACTCAACATAAACTTGGGCTCCGCCCCACCTCGCCCACCTTAAATATGGGAATATGCAGTCAAGAATGCAAGGCTGCGCAACACAAGATGGCAGGGTTAGGCCGGTGTTAAACAGGTAAGCATATTATAAATCTATCCCTCTATCAGCAAGTAACAGAAACGGGTCAGCAACAAGCTAAGTCTTGTACAATATCTCTTGAGTAATGTGCAGCTTGAAGTGACAGAAGACTATGACTCACAAGGCTAAACTTGCTTCCCAGAGCCACACCCACAGCAGATGTGCCACTCTCTGCTATGGTTGCGTTCTCCTCCCAGTAACTGAGCTAATCCTGTAGCACATTGACGGTAGTACAAAACAGAGGGACAGTTAGTGTAGCGAGTAACACGGACATAGACATCTTTCAGTGTACATATGCTGAAAGCAATTCCCTCCTTTGGGAGATTACGGTATCTTTAACTGGTGGCGCACAGGTGACAATAAAATTTAATGACCTTTTTGTGGTCGATAGACTTGAAATATAATGAAGTATCCAATAAGCTGGAAGCCTTACTACCCATCACTGATTGTTGATTTCTGACCAGTATGTATAAAGCCAAAACTTGTAGGGATGCTGTGGGTCGCATTTCTGGGTAAGTCCTCAAGCAAAATAGTCCATACTATTTAATCATGTTGGCTTATAATTCTCTTAGTTATAGTAGGTTATGTTCGGTTAATAACCATAGGTTTGATATCCCTAAGGATGTCTTTGTAATTATTATTATTATTATTATTATTATTATTATTATTATTATTATTATTATTATTATTATTAATATTATTATTATTATATTTCAAGGTGAAGGGCCTAAACCACTGGGGACATATATAGCACCCTAGGCAAGGGAAATAATTATGCCTAATCCAAAGAGGAGAGCAGCCTTGTATCTTAGATTAAGAACCCTTCTTGGTAAACATTCTGGCTCACCTAACAAGACACATTTTTCAGAACAGACTTCGATTGTGACAACGTTTAGCACTGTGTAGAGCTGTATCAGTTCATGATATGACAAAGATCTACACAACGAAACATTGTCCCAATAAAAGCTTGTTCTACACTTTGATTTTGATTGTAGTCACTCTTTTCAAAACCTGGTCTCCTGATTTTGCAAATCAAGGAATAACATCAAACTTACTTCTCTTTGTTATTCAGTGTTCTCAAGTATCAAGTGCTTTGAAACCTTGATCAAATTTCCGCATTTGTTTTTTTTTTGTTTTTAATTTTATCTCGACAGTACGCCACTGAGATGCATCTGTCTCACCTGGTAGACCAAACAGAGGCTTCAGGTAGTGTTGCCACCTCAGACGTGCACCCCCACTTACGTCTGCTTTAAGACTACCTTCGTGGCGAGCTTTTGGCCCTCTAGTGCTCAGTGCCTCCCACACTTGGCCCAGTCTTCACCCCTACCCCCTTCTCTCCCCCTCCTTTTCCCAGAAGGGCGCTACTCCTTGTTCTATCAACACCAATCCTCTGTAAGTTATGCCTCCTCCTATACCTCTGGGCATAGCATTTCAACTCTAAAATGATAATAACTATCACTACACCCCTCCCTTCCTCTCAGCCTTTCCCATTTTCTTTTCTTCTTCCCCCCACCTTTTCCAGTAACTGTTGACGTGGTGTCGTATAGCCCAGTGGTGGGACAGTACTGCTCACAAAGGGTTTTTGGTTCGAAACCCGGGCGAGATAAAATTAGGTGGAATTTGAGTAATACATATATGCCATTTAATACCCAAGACTCAGTTATGAACAGAACTCGATACCTTTTGGATTCTTCTCTTAGCCTGACTGGCTGCATGAACAGCGATACCTTCTCATGATGAGCGCGCTCAGTGATCCATGCAGGTTGGTACTTCACGTAGATAAAATAATGATAAATACTCTTAATATACTCTATGGAGCTACTCTATTCAACAGAATCAGACGGTTTTATATTCATTTTGAATAAATGGTCTGGAAAATCGACAAGTTGATAAATGAGACACATGGGCAACATTTGTGTATTTGTATTTCGGAAACGTTTCACCAGCCAGTGTTTTCTTCAGTCAGAGGTAGAGAAAACGAGAAGTTTGAGGTAATCAGTCCCTCAGCCTGGAATCGATGTGCTCAGTCCGTCAATCTCGTGTCCATCAATCATGTGTTCAACCCATCAATCTATACGGCTTGAACACATCGACACCAGGGTGAGGGACTGATTACCTGAAACTTCTCATTTTCTCTACATCTGACCGAAGAAGCCACTGGCTGGCGAAACGTTTCCAGAACAAAGATACCCAAATGTTGCATAAGTATCTCATTTGCCAACTTTATATATTTACGGTGGATATTATTCTGTGACAAGAATACACACTACATATTAGAGAACACAGTGATTTATTACTTTATTACAAGAATTGAGGGAATACAGAAGTGGTTCACTACAGTTTCCATATAAGTCTGAAGCAAGTCCCTCAACACTGGTTTCAAAAGTGGCTTCACCCTCTGAAATAGATCTCCCAAGACCACCTCCAGCCAGCTTTGTGGCTGAGCCTCAACTATCATTCTCTCCACCGTACAGCCCCTCAATATATACCAGAAAAAGGAGCAATCATCATGCTCTCTCTCATCTATCCTACAATATACATACATCCTCAGTACAATCTCTATCATCCCCGTCACTCCAGTTTAGACATCTTGAGAATGACCTTAACAATGACTATGCTCTGGGATGTCCAGATCAGCGTAGAGATGAAGAAGTAAGAGATGAGAGCAGCATCCAGGGCTGCGATGCTTGAGACGGGTGTGGAGTAAGCCCAGACGAGGTAGCTGGCACAGCGGGCCGCCTCTACCAGGGGCGCCCACCACCATCCATCATACATGGCTCCAACGATCCCCGTTGACACGAAGATGAAGATCATGGTCATTAGCGCCATCAACCATGAGAAAGACTGCTCGCATACAGTTTAGAAATTAGATTACGAATAAAAAATAACTAAATTCTTTTAATGGATTTTCAAATAAAAATGATCTTATTATATCCTATCAATGGAATTATTGGTATTATAAAATAATAATATTATTATTATTCTGATTCATTATTATTATTGTTTTTAACACACTGGCCGACTCCCACCGAGGCAGGGTGACCCGAAAAAGAAACACTTTCACCATCATTCACTATCACTGTTTTGACAGAGGCGCCAGATACGACAGTTTCGTCCTCTGAACAGCATCCCAAATCCCTCTTTTATTATTAATATTATTATTTTTATTATTATTATTATTATTATTATTATTATTATTATTATTATTATTATTATTATTATTATAAAAAATATCGTTTTACCCATGAGTCACACAGCATATTTACCTGAAGTTTTGTTATCCATATCTGCTGCAGGAGGAGGGTGAGGAGGAAGTGGACGAACACATAGATCTCCTGCCAGAGTGGCAGCTGCGGGTCATACTTGATTCTAGGGGCCTTGATGTCTGGGGAAGTGCTAGAGTCCCCAAGACGAGGGCCTCCAGGGACCCAGGCTGGCCCATAGAAGAGAGCCCTCAAAGTGTCTCCCCAAGTAGACATGTTGCGGGCCTTGCGAAATACAGCCTCGAAGTAAAAGAACTAAGGGGAGAAATATTTTTGTTTAGTACTGAGGTAAGCTTCCTCAAGATTTCAATTTTTGTCTTAAATATTCTGGGATACTAGCAGGAATGAACTTTTAATTACAGCTTTTAATAAATGTATTTGTATATTGCCTATTAGGTGCTTAGTTAACTAATCATTTAGCTTATTCCGCGTAAAAAATTATTGGCCTATTGGTTGCCAGTGCAGCAGTTCAGAAAATATACAAGTGCTCGTGCAAGCACACACACACACACACACACACACACACACACACACAAAAAAAAAAAAAAAAAAAAAAAATGGGTGGCTCTAGAGGACGGAAAACCAGAGATCTGGTAGACGAACCAGGGAGGAAAGACTGGGAGTAAGAGCTCCAAAAAAGGGAGGAAGAGTGGGGAAGGAAGATAGTAGAGCTTGGTAAGAAAGTGGAGGAGCGGATAGCTGAGGAGTGCAGGAAGTGGGAAGTACAGGTCTTAGCAGCAGAAGCTAGGATACAGTGCTTAGAAGGGAAACTGCAAAGCCTGAAACAGATTAGAGAGACAAATGACAATTCAGATGTGACATCAGGCACAGACAAGGGGACGGTAAGCAACAACGGAGACATGCCGTACGCGAAGGCCTTATCAGACCCACGTGGGGCCAGGGAAAAGACGAGGAGTACACTAAGATCAAATGACAGGTCCGAAGACAATGAAGGTATGCTATATGCAGAGATTCTAACAGCCAACTGCAGTAGCAAGGGACAGCTGGTCATGAAAGACAGTTCACTGAGAATAGAAGTTCCAGATATGACAGGGACTGAAGGCAAGAACATGTCAATGGAAGGAAATAAAATGCCTCAGAGGAAGCAGATGGAGACTCAGTGGGAGGAAAGGGCGAGGTCAGTTTTTGTGTACGGGCTCCAAGAAGCCAAGGGGGACAACTTTGAAGAAATAAAACAGGAGGAGAAAAAAATGATTGAAGGCATCATGAAAACAATAGGTGAGGGCGATATGACCCAGGTGACAAATTTTCAGAGAATTGGGTGGTTTGCGAGTGGAAGGATAGGGCCTGTCAAAGTAATTTTCAAGGAAGAATCAGTTCGAACCAGGATTCTGCAAGAGAAAGCAAGACTGAGGGACAAACAGGGGTACCAGAGAGTATACCTTGACCGCGACAGAACACATGACGAAAGGACTACACTGAAAGAGAGGGTACAGAGATGCAAGGAGGAACGAGAGGCAATGACGAAGATGAGCAGGACCCAGACACAGGAGGAAGGGCAAACACACCCCACAGAATCTCCCACCAAAAGACTCCAACAACGACATTCCCAACGCAACTGAGCAACCTATACTACAACCCTCTCACTGTTCCCTCTGCCACCAACCCCCATATCACAAACCTCACCCCAACAGCTGTCCCTTATGGGCATTCTGACCCCACCCCCATCATCACAAACCCCACCTACACCACAGCCCCATATAGGCCCCCACCAAGGCTCTTGCTCCCCCAACCCCAATATTCTTGCATGACCACAATGATAGAAAAGAAACTGAAAGTTTGGTACACAAACGCGGATGGAATAACGAATAAACATGAGGAGTGGAGCGAAAGAATCAGTGAAAAATCCCCAGACATCATAGCAGTCACAGAAACAAAACTCGCTGAGACAATAACAGACACAATCTTCCCAATGGGATATCAGATCCTGAGGAAAGATAGAAGGAGTAGAGGGGGAGGAGGGGTTGCACTGCTCATAAAACACCGATGGGGATTTGAGGAAATGGAAGGCATGGACATGATTGGAGAAAGAGACTACATTGTAGGTACAATTCAGTCCGGAGAACATAAAGTAGTCATTGGAGTGATGTATAACCCACCACAGAACTGCAGGAGGCCAAGAGAGGAGTACGAAGAAAACAACAGGGTGATGGTGGACACACTGGCTGAGGTGGCAAGAAGAGCTCACTCGAGCAGAGCAAAGTTACTGGTAATGGGCGATTTCAACCACAGGGAGATCGACTGGGAAAACCTGGAGCCACATGGGGGTCCCGAAACATGGAGAGCCAAGATGATGGATGTGGTACTTGAAAACCTCATGCATCAACATGTCAGGGACACAACCAGAGAGAGAGGGGAGGATGAGCCAGCAAGACTGGATCTTGTGTTCACCCTGAGCAGTTCAGACATTGAGGACATCACTTACGAGAGGCCCCTTGGAGCTAGCGATCATGTGGTGCTGAGTTTTGATTATATAGTAGAGTTACAAGTGGAGAAGGTAACAGGAACTGAAGGGGTCAGGCCAAACTATAAAAGGGGGGACTACACAGGTATGAGAAACTTCCTGCAGGAGGTTCAGTGGGACAGAAAAATGGTAGGAAAATCAGTAAATGAGATGATGGAATATGTGGCAACAAAGTGCAAGGAGGCAGAGGAAAGTTTTGTTCCCAAGGGAAACAGAAATAATAGGAAGTCCAAAACGAGTCCTTGGTTTACCCGAAGGTGTAGGGAGGCAAAAACTAAGTGCAACAGAGAATGGAAAAGGTACAGGAGGCATAGGACCCAGGAAAACAAGGAGATTAGTAGAAGAGCCAGAAACGAGTATGCACAGATAAGGAGGGAGGCCCAGCGACAGTATGAAAACGACATAGCATCGAAAGTCAAATCTGACCCGAAACTGCTGTATAGCCACATTAGGAGGAAGACAACAGTCAAGGACCAGGTGATAAGGCTGAGGAAAGAAGGTGGAGAACTCACAAGAAACGATCAAGAGGTATGTGAGGAGCTCAACACGAGATTTAAGGAAGTATTTACAGTAGAGTCAGGAAGGACTCTGGGGGGACAGACCAGATGGGGACACCAGCAAGGAATACACCAACAAGTGTTGGACGACATACATACAGATGAGGAGGAGGTGAAGAAACTGCTATGGGACATCGATACCTCAAAGGCAATGGGACCGGACAACATCTCCCCGTGTGTCCTTAGAGAGGGAGCAGATATGTTGTGCGTGCCACTTACCACAATCTTCAACACGTCCCTGGAAACTGGGCAACTACCTGAGGTATGGAAGACGGCAAATGTAGTTCCCATTTTTAAAAAAGGAGACAGAAAAGAGGCACTAAACTATAGACCTGTGTCATTGACGTGTATAGTATGCAAAATTATGGAGAAGATTATCAGGAGGAGAGTGGTGGAGCACCTGGAACGGAATAAGAGTATAAATGCCAACCAGCACGGATTCATGGAAGGCAAATCCTGTGTCACAAACATTCTGGAGTTTTATGATAAAATAACAGAAGTAAGACACGAGAGAGAGGGGTGGGTTGATTGCATCTTCTTGGACTGCAAGAAGGCCTTTGACACAGTTTTCACAAGAGATTAGTGCAGAAGCTAGAGCATCAGGCGCATATAACAGGAAAGGCACTGCAATGGATCAGAGAATACCTGACAGGGAGACAACAACGAGTCATGGTACGTAATGATGTATCACAGTGGGCACCTGTGACGAGCGGGGTCCCACAGGGGTCGGTCCTAGGACCAGTGCTATTTTTGGTATATGTGAACGACATGATGGAAGGGTTAGACTCAGAAGTGTCCCTGTTTGCAGATGATGTGAAGTTAATGAGGAGAATTAAATCTGATGAGGACCAGGCAGGACTTCAAAGAGACCTGGACAGACTGGACACCTGGTCCAGCAAATGGCTTCTCGAATTTAATCCTGCCAAATGCAAAGTCATGAAGATAGGGGAAGGGCACAGAAGACCACAGACCGAGTATAGGCTAGGTGGCCAAAGACTGCAAACCTCACTCAAGGAGAAAGATCTTGGGGTGAGTATAACACCGAGCATGTCTCCGGAAGCACACATCAACCAGATAACTGCTGCAGCATATGGGCGCCTGGCAAACTTGAGAACAGCATTCCGATACCTTAGTAAGGAATCGTTCAAGACACTGTACACCGTGTATGTCAGGCCCATACTGGAGTATGCAGCACCTGTTTGGAACCCGCACTTGATAAAGCACGTCAAGAAACTAGATAAAGTACAAAGGTTTGCGACAAGGTTAGTTCCAGAGCTAAGGGGAATGTCCTATGAAGAAAGATTAAGGGAAATCGGCCTGACGACACTGGAGGACAGGAGGGTCAGGGGAGACATGATAACGACATGTAAAATACTGCGTGGAATAGACAAGGTGGACAAAGACAGGAAGTTCCAGGGAGGGGACACAGAAACAAGAGGCCACAATTGGAAGTTGAAGACACAAGTGAGTCAGAGAGATATTAGGAAGTATTTCTTCAGTCATAGAGTTGTAAGGCAGTGGAATAGCCTAGAAAATGACGTAGTGGAGGCAGGAACCATACACAGTTTTAAGACGAGGTTTGATAAAGCTCATGGAGCGGGGAGAGAGAGGGCCCAGTAGCAACCGGTGAAGAGGCGGGGCCAGGAGCTAAGACTCGACCCCTGCAACCACAAATAGGTGAGTACAAATAGGTGAGTACACACACACACACACACACACACACACACACACGAGTACACTAGGACTGTTATGGGGGTTATAGAACCCAACATGTATTTATGTATCTAAGTAATAGTTACTCTGGAATACCTAATTATATTGAACTGATGGGGGGTACAACTGCTTTAATGCTGTCATAAGGGCAGATCACTCTTATGGCTGAAAAAGTCAATTGAGTCAAGCCGTACTTTTTCAATATGAATAGGCTGTACTATATATATACACACACACAATTAAAATAAGTAGTTTATAAAGTTTGTATTTATTTTTGTAAAAGAAAAATAAGGCGTAGAAACGGGAAAAACAAAAATGTTGTAGAAGCTAAATAATAGGGCTTGTCGACAGTCTTTTGTTTGTTTTGGTGGGTGGATGGGAGGAGCCTAGCAGGGCCCCTCTCTCTGTCTGACTCTTCTTTGTGGCTCCAAGCTGGTAGGAACTTCTTCTCCTTCTTCTTCTGTCTGGGCAGGATGTGAGTGCCCCAGAGGTAAGATTTATACTTGAATATGATGTAATCACTATACCCAGGGTGGCTACAGTGTGCCAAAATACTGGGTTAAGGTTATCAAAGGAAAGGAGTACTATGTCGCAGTTGGACCATATGACTGCACTGCTGGAACAGCTAAGGGTGTGCATGCTTGTTATGAATAAGAAGATGCTAAACTTGTATATTCTGTATATATATCTGTCAAGAATATATCCCGATTTTTTGTAAAGGTAGTTTAAATAACCTGTTGAGAGGGTTGGTGAAAAGATTTCAGAGACTGAGGACGACCAATCATGAATGTAAGTGTTACCCTAGACTATAAGGACTTATTTAAACTACCCCTACACTAGAGCATATAGTGAGAACCGTACCATAAAAGTAAAAGGGAAAAACAGTGTAACAAGGACACAGACAGAAGTTCCAGACACAAACGAGGCTCAGAGAGGTTAGGAGGTAATTAGAGTTGATTAAAAGAAATTGAGGGTAGCTCTTATTGTTTGGATCAAGGTCTCCCTCATCAATACCAAGGCATTAACCCTTGAAGGGTACTTACCTGTAACCAAATGACGTTGAAGGACTGAGGTTGGTCCACCAAACCATAAGCAATCATCTCATTCTCTTTCTCAGCCTGGAAGGTACCGAACAAGCGGTCCCATATGATGAGCACACCACCATAGTTCTTGTCCAAACACCACTTATTTGACCCTGAGGGAAAAGTGAGCTATTGGATTTACAAAACTAGTTTCTTACCTCATTGAAGTTACGGTCTAAGAGTTGTTGGCATACCTCAGCTCGTTTCAGAGCCGAGCGCTATCCGAAGTATGTTATCACTCCCACGTCTTCCTCAGTCTGCGACGAGCAACAGTCGGCTAACACCTACTGTAGGTACCTATTTACTCCTCAGTGAACATGGACAGGACCTTTAACCAGAGACAAACATCGGTAAGCAGTGATCCACCGTAAGGGCCATTATTTACCTTTCTTTCACATGGCTACAAGACACACCGTGCAGCCAGCAGCAACAGCCTGGTTGATCAGGCGCTGATCCACCAGGAGGCCTGGTCACAGACCGGGCCGCGGGGGCGTTGACCCCCGAAACTCTCTCCAGGTAAACACCGTCTTACGGCGCCCCCGCCACATGTAAACCACCAATTAACATGTCACCATTTAACAAAGACTCATGTCAGCGAATTTTCCTGGCTGATAAACTACTGTCGTGGACAGCAGGTGAAAGGAGAGCTGCCAATAAGTCTCCATACTTTCAAAATTAATCAAAGAATCTTCTGTTTAACTAACTTGAATGGCTATTTATCCTTGCCTGGGGTCACAGGCGTCTGGGAATCACTTCTAAGGTGAATATCCCAGTTAAACGATAGAAAATATGATTGATTCTGTTGGAAGCCAAAGGCTCAACCACTGTGTTCTTCAGCTCCTCTGACAAAGAAATATGTACGTCATTCACACACTAACACTGGAGAGGAAAAAAAACATAATCCGAAAATGAAAAAAAAATATAAAACAGTACAAGAAAACAATACAAAATCTAATAAGAAATGCAGATAGTAAAAATATATATAACATGTAAGAAATATATATAATAAAAAAGGTACATATTAAGTAAAAATATATTAAGAACTGTAAGAAAGAAAAAATATAATAAAACATATTAATAATAAATATACAAGAAATAGGAAATATTTTAAGAAATACTTGAATTAAAATTTCAAATATGAGATATAAGAATTAAAAAATATAATAAATATAAGAATATTAATGAAAGAAGAAATACAATAAGAAACAAATTAGTGACCATGATGGACGCGATGGTGGGACGGCGTGTTGAGGACCCACTCCAGCGGCCCACAGTTCCTCACTATCTCTGTGTGGATCCAAAACTGATAGAGTAAGTTGAACTGCAGATGTACCAGCACCGCTGGCAGCGGCACACCCAGCAGGGCCAGAGGCTGGTAGAAACCCCAGGAGAAGTATCGTTGACACAGGGACTGACGCAGAGCTGTGGATAAGTTGTAATACTCGGAGGAGTGGTGGACCTGATGGCTGGCCCATACCAAGTTGATCTCTGCGAAGAATAATAACAATCTTACTTTGTACAGTACATAATACAACTTGCACAGATCTAGCTGATATCGTATATAGAAAGCCCCTGGACATATAGAGCATTTCGGGAAACTTAGGTTAATTTTGTCCCCTGGATGGGACACACGCAAGTCAGCTAACACCCAGGTACCAACTTACTGCTAGGTGACAAGGGACAGTGTCTTAAGGGAATACGCCCAATGTTTTCACCAGGACCGGGGATCGAACCACGGACCTCACTGGGTGAGTTGAGTGGGCTACCAACCGAGCTACGGAACATCTGCAATAGGACTCGAATATACACTAATATAGACAATAATAAGTCACAGTACAGTGACTGAAACAAATCACAAATAGTCAGCATTTAGGAGAGAAAACTTGTCATGTACCTCTCATTATTGCTAATAGTATGATATATATTACATGTGGATTAGTTTGTAACACAAAGCGTTAAGATACACACCATGAGTGGGTGAGTGTGTCATGGGGCGCCCACATACACACCACATGCGTAAATGCGTATTGTACCACAGAGCAGAATCCAAGTCATAATACCGTGGCTGGAACACTTCACAAAATAAACCCACATAAAGATACTTAGATATGGTGGCCCGTGGCCTGGTGGCAAAAGCTCTCGCCTCACATGGAGAGGGTCAGGGTCCGATTCCCTGTGAGGATAGAAACATTGGGTGTGCTTCCTTACACCAGTGTCTTGTTCACCCATCAATGATAATGGGTACCCGGGTATTAGTCGACTGGTGTGGGTTGCATCCTGGGACAAAACTGACCTAACTTGCCCGAAATGCTCTGCATAACAAGGGGCTTTCTATTTAGTAGTATGCCATTGATGTCAGCTAGAACTGTATATTTTATACATGTACTTGTAGAAATGAAGACATTATTATTATTATTATTATTATTATTATTATTATTATTATTATAATACACACCGTGGGTGGCTCTGTGGAACCAGTAATACGCGAAGTCGACACCCACGGCTGCCACCCACCAGGTGATAGGCGAGGACCAGTCTAGGTTAATGAAGCGTCGCTTGTACAGCCACTCGTGCCCATACAGGACGGCGCCTCGCAATACCACCAATCTGAAACAAATCACTCAGTTATTTTTTTTAGTTTAGTTTACGCTAAACTTGTTTTAGTCATAAAAAACGACACAGATGCAATATAACACGAGTTTTTATTTGCGACGTTTCGCCCACATAGGCTTTATAGGGCCACAAACTACTCTATCCAATAAAGACTTACAATATATTGTACAGTATTTGTTTTTTATCGTGTCGGCTTTTTATGCCATTTCTCTCTCCTGTTGGGGTCATATAGCACCTGGAGAAGAGGTAATTGAGTCTGATCCAAGTAACGTGACATTGGCTACAATTTGTCGTATCAAGAACCCTTTATCAACATCAAGGCCCCACCTCCCTTGAAAATACAGCCTTGAAGATTATACTCTACTTCGTCTCAATGTAAAACCCGGCCTTACCTACGGTATATTGCCCATAACAAGTTAAGAAGAAAAATGGGGTATATATTTACTGTTACGTAAACTGGGAGTAGCAGGTGTAAAGAGGCTCGCCCATACATCTCGCCCATAAGTCTCGCCCAATCTGGGGATCCTGGGTAAAATAGCTCTCAATGTTGGCACGACTTGGAGAACAGAAAGAGATTCATGGCACTAAAACTAGTAATGTAACCAGGACCTAACTTAAACCTAACCTAACCTAACCTAAATCAAATGTGACCTTTTTTCCAGTGACTTTTTCCTAGGCAAAATTGTGACTTTATTTTCCGTGACTTTTTTTCCTGTGACTTTTTTCCCTGGCACTACTAGTAATACCCATGGCACTCATATACTTCACAGCTCTGAAAACTTACCCTACAACATCGTAGACGATGCCGTGCATGACAGAGGTCATGAGGTCATTGGGCCTGACCTTATTCTCACCACGAAGCCAGGTCACTGCCCACTCCAGCAGAAGGAAGGAAATAAAGAGGGGCACCGCCTGGTAAGAACAGTAAACTGAAAAATGATACCGATAAGATATGGAAAACACACTTATGTACAGTTCAGGACATTTATTAGAGGAAAATGTTTCGCCACTAGTAGCGAAACGTTGTTTTTAATAAATGTCCTGAAGTGTAAGTGTCTTTTTCCACAAGAGCTGTAAACTTCAGTTATGCCTTCAGGTGTCCAACTGTGAATATATGTTTTCATCCTAAAAGTTTTTGTCTCCGTGTTTCAGTTTGTCATCTAACCTCATCTCTGATTTGCTCATTTTTCGTATTTACACTAATGCCTTTTTCATATCGCTAGATATTACAATTTAGCTAGTTCATTCGGTAAAAACCAATCACTTGATTAGTCTGATAGCTTAAGACCAAATTCTTCGTAAGGGCTATCAAAAGAATTGTAGAAAGTTTATTCGTCTGTAAAGTTATGTCTGTATTTCACGTATTAAGGTTATTTTATATTTTCTTAGGAGAATTCACTACTTAAAACGCCAGTAGTTGCTGAAGGCTATATTTGCAAGTTTCTGCTTAATATATATGCAAACAACCACGGAGGGGGAAGTTGAATGATAGCTCTAGGTCTTTCTTGTTGCAATCAACACAACAGGAGCTTGCAAAATTGCAGAATAGAAGAGGATGTCCAAGCAAGTATGTTTCCCAAGGACGTCTTCACTGGAGTGAGTGGGGGAGGGAGAGAGAAAGAAGGATATAGGAAGTGCCCCCAGGCACACCAGTGCCCACAGCCAGAATGATGAATATTATAACATTAGAAAAATCCCACAAGCATTGATACTGCAATAGCCTAAACGAAATTAAGGTGGCAACAGTAAAAAATTCGGCCACAGCCCGCTATGATATCAGTAACTTTTCATGCATAAATATATTGTCAGTGATATAGAAGTCACTGGCAATTATGGGGTAGCAACCCCACAGGACAGCGTGTCCAATTAAAGTGGGGGGGGGACAAGAATTATTATTATTATTTATTAAAGATTCGCCGGTATTTTCCCGGCCCGGGCCTTTCCAAGTGGTGGCCCGGCCTTGGCTCCCTGTCTAGGGAGTGTCTGAGACCTAAGTCTCCCATGGGAGGAGGTACAAGTACCTCCTCATCTTTGGGACCAACTGTCCCCAGGCCTAGCCACAAGCTAAGCCCCTCTCGTCTGCCATCCCCTCCCCAAGGGGCCTAATGGGAATGACAGTCTTGTGAGCTGCAAACTCCGCCTCAGGCACCTACCCTACCCTAGAAGGGCTGAGCATGGTGTCAATCTTTTTTTTGGGGGGGGACAAGAATAAGGTAATATTTAAAGGGGAGACTTCTAAAAGTTATGTAAAAGAAATGGGGCTCATTAAAATAAACTCATTTAAAGAGTGAGGCATCTGTAATAACAAGGAAGACGGCCACAGTTATTCAACCCACATAATTCTGAGGCAAACTCTTGTTCAACCTAGAGAAATTGCAGGAAAAGAGGCCCAAATTCCTCGGTGTGGCAGTACATTTAAGACAGTCTAATGCATTCATATAAGAGCCCAATTTTAGACCGTGTGTTATTGCCTCAACTAAAAATGCATCTAATTTGAACAACCCATCATTGATATTGTATAATGAATGCCTATCATGCTTAATAATTGCCGATTCTACAATATTCCTTTCAAGCCAGGAGGAACAAAGGAAGATGACTCTTTTTCCCCGCCAATTTGCCGGGTGAGTTTAATGAGTGAGCTGAACCAAGGTACTGGAGACAGCAGCTGCACCTGCACTCTGATCAGAGATGTTCAGTTTGGATTTTCTTTGGCTTGCTGAAGAGCCATGAAGGTTTTTTGATGCTGGTGGGAGGTTCTTGATCCAAAGAACTGGGATTATCTTCCCATTCCTCGGATTGAAGCCCAATGCCTCCTGTTCCTCAGGCGTTATATGATCCCTACAATAAAATTGAGTTGGTGAGCACCGAATGTTTACTGGGACACTGTGTGTGTGTATGTGTATGTGTGTACAATCTTACACTCATTTATTTATGTTAAGAGAACATATTTACTTACAATAACTTACCTGATTTAAGTAGTCAGGGACCTCTTCAACATGTTGGAAAGTGGAGCTGTTGGGGCTGATGACGTAGAAAAACGTCCCGAGCTTCTCCAGAGAAAACATCCTAGTGCTTAAGCAACACTCTACTGCAGGGAACACCTCTTCCTCCTCCTTGCTTTTATCAGAGTACAAAGTTCTTGAAGGTCGATTCCCAGATAAGTATGATTATCTAAATATTTCCCGACATAGACCCAACAGCAAATAATACACAAATTATTTTTGCTTAGATGATGCCTCTCCTCCCGATGACTGCACGCCCTAACCTAAAAAATAAATAGGCAATAAAAGGGGCTGTTGTGGTGAAAGGAGTGGAATTTCATGTGCGAAAAGGTCACAGATAATTGAAGAAATTGAAAAACTTTTGTTAGTGTGGATTGACGAAAAACAACTGGCCGGTGACAGTATTTCTGAAACAATAATTTGTATAGTAGTCTTTGTGTAATTGTATTGCTCGGTTTAGGAATATCTAAAGCATTATTTCTCATCAGAGATTTCTCTTTCTTTTGCTGTGATTGTCAAGTGGATTGAAGCACCTGAGCATGTTTATACATTGCTATGTTATTTTATGTGCAGTGTGAGTTGTCTATGTGTAAAGGGATTTAATGGTACAAAAAATGTCTGTCAGTTATCTTTTTACCAAAGTTGTTAGTGGTTGTGAATTTTCACGTACCATTTTATGCGAGTATTTGTTAGTTTTGTGGTGACATATTAACTAAGTGATTGTGAGTAGTGTAGTGATGTGCTATAAGATTAAGTTTTTCATTTTAAGGTGATAGTGGTTCGGTTGTTTATATTTTGTTACTCATGAGAGATACAATTTATAAGGTTTCGGTGGCATGCTGTCTCCATGTGCTGCAATACTGTTAAAGTTTGCTGTGGCACATTAAAATGAAAACATTAACTGATCGCCACTGAGTTAAGGATTTTTAACGAAGTACATGCTACAGATGCATAAAAGCCCATAAGTCACTCAGATCTATATGAACAAACTTAATATCTGTGAATATGATAATACCTGCTGACATAGGCAGTGTTCCTCTTTTACAATGCATACACCCACTCATACGGTATTCACGAATTCAGATCTCAAAGCTTACTACTAAACTGTTTGTTTATAACACTCGTCTTGGGCTACTGACACTAAACAACGCATACTGAAATATTTCTATACTCTTATCTGGAATGTCGATCATATCTCTCTCCTATCATTGTTTATGAAGCCCTTACATAAGGTTACTAGATAAACGTTTGTCTGTACGATAGCAACAGATGTATTCTGTATAAGTCGCCTAAGAATATTAATTTTACTTTGTCGTACATTACGTCTTGTGTTACGAAATAAGTTAAGATGTAATTGAAAGTGAGTTTTCTCAGTAATTTCAATCATAGGGCTCAATCACTGAGGTGTGTCTCAGCGTGTATACACTGAAACAAGCATGTATGTATCATATGTATGTATGATAAAATATCTGAAATTTTGAGACTATACGCACATTTTGCGTATACTGGATGAATGACCACTGTTTTAGTGGTAATAAAAACCCGTTTGGTTTAGAGACTAATTCCATATTGCATTGTATTCATTAGCTATATGAAGAAATTGTAGTATGTGAAATAACTGTGCTGTATTATTTTTTTGTGATGTAACTATGCCAGTGGTATCTACTAAAGACCCTTTGTGACGTCTGTAATCTTGTTTCCTGTGATATTGCTCATAGGATGAGCATGGGACGCACAATAAACTAGCCGTTCAGGCGGCAAAACTAATAGTATATTTCCACCTGTAGCTGAGGTTCTCTTCAGCAGAATACAGTGCAATAACAGACAGACAGACAGATTCTCAGGAAAGGAGAGAGCGGGAAAGCTGGGACAAAGGAAGACGAGAACTGGGAAGGAGTTTCTTAAGGCATAGAAACAGTGCCAGGGCTTATCCAGTATCAGTGGCTAAAACAAAAGCAGCTCAAGCGAGGAAGGCCTCGGTCATCCACTGGCTTATCAGTCCACTTATTTAAAAATTGGTTATTAGTGAAAAGGTCAAAGATCGGTATGGTTTGAATTAGTGTAGTTTTGTTTGATTTCTGTTTGTATGGGTCTTCCATTTTGTTGAAAGATGTACTTGGCGTCCTGACTGATTCTGACCAAGTACTTGCGCTCAGTTATCCTGGTCCCAAGATTCCTTGCCAATTTCTCCAGTGTACATGTTGCATGCGATTTGGAATATTCCTTGTGTCTCGTTTGATTTTTTTTTGTTAATTTTGCAAAAACGATTGCAGGGCCTAGTTGATCAGGCCCTGATCCACCACGAGGCCTGGTCACAGACCAGGCCGCGGGGTCGTTGACCCCCGAAACTCTCTCCAGGTATACTCCAGGACCCTCTTTTGTGTGGGCTTTGTGTCCGTTTAGGGCCCTTGATCCGAGTTCGAGTCTAGGCGGGACCTCGAAAATAAATTTCCAAGGATCCCAATGGAAATAAGTCAATTTGTGTTACTTTTTGGGGTTATTCTAGGTAATTTACACATATGTTACTATCTAACATACTCTATTTTTAGCCCCAACAGACCCTACTGAAATCTTGCTTATCATCAAAACAATAAGGAACAAGGCAGGAAACCTAAATAACTTACCACCACTCATGTGCAGAAAGCTTCTCATGTGTTGTCATCAATTATTGCATTTCTTTTTAACAAATCCATTGAATCTTCCACCTTCCCATCCATACTCAAGACAGCAAGGGTCACCCCAATCCTCAAAGGAGATGATCCAACTGAACTGAACAACTATAGGCCTATATCAAACTTGCCCCTACTATCTAAAATCTTCGGAAAATTAATTCGCAAACAAGTCTACTCCTACTTCGTATCCCACAACATACTAAACCCCTGTCAGTTTGGGTTCAGACCAAAAAAGGTACTAATGATGCTATTATACATATGCTTGAACTAATATATTCTGCAATTGAAAAAAATGAATTTCCCCTGGGACTTTTCATAGACTTACAAAAAAGTTTTGATACAGTTGATCATGACCTTTTGCAACTAAAACTCGAAAATTACGGGGTCAGAAGACACTCTCTCGATTACCTAAAATCTTATCTTAGCAATAGAACCCAGTATGTACACACAAATGGAGCCAACTCTACTACACGAGCTATTCTTGTTGGAGTCCCACAGGGGAGTGTCCTTGGCCCACTTCTCTTTCTCATTTGCATCAATGACCAACTACTATATCCCTCTGTACAACCATATATCATGTCAAAATAAATTTCTTATTCTTTTACTTATTTGTATCTGTGCCTAAATAAACTTACTTATCCTACTTGTTTCACTCAATGAGGAAGTTTTATCAACCTATTCATCGCCAGGAAATCCTGGCCAAGACTGGCCCCTACCTGTGGATCTCGAGGCTCACCGGGAACATATACTACAATACACACACCCCTGCAAGTCATATTGCTTCCAAGTTTAGTTAGTTAGTTTAATATGTTTATTATGCACCCCATACCCATCCTGTGGGCGGTAGTCAAAAGATTACAGAGGTACATAATTGGTCCAGGGACTGGACTCCAAAGTTTTGATAGCTGAGCAAGTTACAAAGGTAATGAACTCACAATTTACAAATGTAATGAACTCACAATTTACAAAGGTAATGAACTCACAATTTACTTGCTTGCTTGCTTGCTTGCTTGCTTGCTTGCTTGCTTACATACATACATACTTACTGACTTACTGACACCTGACTTACCTCATAATTTGTAATATTTTACGATTAAGAATAAAACTAAGTATGCCCGAAATGCCTAGCCATGCTAAGCGTTCTAGTGGTACACTCTGTAATCACAATTTTACTACATGTAAACCAAACAATAACCAAATTTCTGTAAACTCAGCATTGTAATCCTTATAGAGAATAAACTTTGAATTGAATTGAAGCAGATCTCGACTCAGCTTAAGTTTCCAGTAGCCCTATAAACCCTAAACACAAACAATACGTCTTATGCCCTGGTAGGCCTTACATCAAGCCCATCAACAAACAAATTATTTCTCTATTTAGCAGAAGTAAGTTTATTTAGGAGCAGTTCCACATGTTTAGGTAACTACATTTGTCATACATAGTAACATAAGCATAAAGTATCAAAGTTAACCCCCAAAAAATGGTCAAAGTGTCTTAATTTCCATTGATGTGATATATAACACTGGAGCGAGCAGAACTGACTATTTTTTATATTTTAAATTTTTATAAGTATTTTTTATTTATCTTTTATTTCTTATTTCTTAATGTAATTTAATTTAATTTTGAAAAAGGACTTTTGTTCTATGTGTTCTATGTATTCTATTTGTATTCTATTCTATTTGTTCTATATTAGCCAACTTAACATAGCAGACAGTTTTACTGCTAGTCTAGATTAGCTTAGATTTGGTTAGGTTAGGTTATTAAGTTTTATTATCAAATTTAAGCTTCTTTCCTATTTGTTTAAAATATTATTGTCTCCATTGCACAACCCACTTAATTAACAAGAATGTGCATCGTAATACAGTACACAAGATTCTTATTTTGTCACTTATCATCTATAATAACAACTTCCACATCATCATTGTCATTATCATTGTCCTCATTTCATCTTCGTCTTCATCTTTATCATTGCCATCATTGACATCATCATCGTATCCATCATCATTCATCGTCATGATGTAAATGCCTTGCTACTAGTGAAGGGCTCTTGATCCAGGGCATTGGTGCTATCCATCCCCTTACATTAAACCTACTTACCTTCCACTTCCCTGAGGCTGCAAGTCCCTTGTGGGTTTGGCACATCCCCATTTATATAATCACTAATAATAGCACGGGTCATGTCCTTGGGAAAGGCTAAAGAACCCCAAAGAAAATAGTTCGCTTTGCTTGATAGTCTTGGATTAATAACCCTCTCAGGTTACAGTAATAAGACAAATAAGATCTTAACTCTCAGTATGTATTGATATTATATATAATGCAGTTAGCTGTTACAGAGTAATCCTTGCAGAATATAAGCAAAATTGTTTATTTCAAAAGAGTCATAGACATGCAGTTGTTATACACATTTAACCCGTAAACGGTCCAAGCAGATCTACGTTCACACGTGTAGTGCTACAAAAGTAGATCTACGTTTTTTTTACATATTTTCAAATATAACAAAAAAAAAGTAGATCAAAGTTTTTTTACACATTTTCAAATGTAAAAAAACAAAAAGAAGATCTACTTTTTTTACATACTTTCAAATGTTGAAAAAACGTATATATACGTTTGGACCGTTTACGGGTTAACCTGCATGCAAGATGATGAAACCCGTGAAGATATTTTGGCCCAATTTTGACCATTAACTGGTAACATGACTGGTTAATGGTCCAAACTGAACTGAAACATTTTCATGTTTCATTTTCCTTTGTGCAGGTTATTTGTGTACAGCCTCTCCTCACTTAATGATGGAGTCCTGTTCCTAAGACCATGTCGGTAAACAAATTTGTTGCTAAGCATGGAGCATATTATAATGGTAGTGGGTTTGTGTCAATCATCTTTGATATGGTTTTAATGTCACCTTTGTACCATTTATAAAATTTTTAGTACAGTGTATTTTTAAATATTTATACAGTAGTGTACTTTATATTGTAATAAACAGAACAGAAGAAATCAGCTCTAATATACATTAAGTGTGCATACTGGTCAGAGAGCCTGTCGTAAGTCCGAGTCATCGGGAAATGAGTACGTCGCTGAGTGAGGAGAGGCTGTACTGCCTCAGTCACTTTATTGTGCAGTTGTTATGCAAATTATGGTAACTTGTATTTAGTAAGAGACATTATGTACATTTCAAGCCTTTATTTATAGATGACATTCACTCTAAATTGATAAAGTTCAACTTGAAGTGAAGTCTCATCTGTCAATATAAATTTACTTTATATGTAGTATCATTTTCCCATGTTTGTCGGCAAATTGCCATCCAACAACTGATATTCAGTTTTTTTCAGATTTTTCCCTGATAGCTAAATATACACTTGGCAGGTATAACTTGCATTTGCCTGCTGCAGTTATGTCATCATTTTTAAATTCCATCAATACATCTAGTAGGGACCAAAGAGGTCAATCTTAGTTCATTGTTTTTTTTCTTTTCAATTTTAATTTCTTTAAATAACAAAAGAAGGCACAGTACTGTAACTGGAACGATACACAAATAACCCGCACATAGAAGAGAGGAGCTTACAACGACGTTTCGGTCCTACTTGGACTGGAACATCATCATAAGCTCCTCTCTTCTATGTGCGGGTTTTGTTTAATTTCTTTATATTTAGCTTATGGATGGAGTAACAATATAGATCACTCCATCTTTTTTAAAGCATGCATGTATGGTATACATTTATGTATGCTCAGAAAAATATACCATGTACCTTATTCATTTCACAATGCAGTGTTATTTTTTAGGATTCTAATGAACTCAAGATTTAATTAAGAAGTGAAAACAAACCCATATTAATTTTTTATGCTTTACATGCTTATAGATTTTCTTAAGCATATCATTGTATTTTCAGAACTGAGACTTCCCATGAAATCAAGACCAGAAAACATGATGAAAACACTCGAACAATTACTGTACATAATTCTTTAAATGAATGAATCTGTGCTTCTGAAATTATTTGATTACTACCAAATGGTACACTTATGTGAGTATACTTAATTATTTATTATTTTTAGTTATGTCAACTCAAAACAGTAATTCCAAATGCCGTATATGAAGAGAAAACGTGTAACATTGTTTTTGTTATTGGTGAGCTGAAGAGTTGTGATGGCCTTTAGGCCTATATTCAGCAATAGACCCAACTCTGGTGAGTTGTTTTTTGCAAATTTTCTTCACTGAAATTTTTATCACGTGAGTTTGACATGGAATAGTATCATTTCTGTCCCCATCTCAAGTTATGACAGATTTCTTGTGGATAATTAAATTCCCTTATTTTATTTTTCACATTAAATAACAATTCCTCCACTCTCTATATAGGGTGTTAAGCAGGAGTCAGCTATGGTTTTATCAGCTTGTGCACAGTTAGTCTCAAAGTGGAGGGGGAGGGGCAGCAAATATGAATTCAACGTATTATATGACGTATCCCGGCATATTACAGTAGTATTAGGTAAGGTTACGCCACCTGTTTTAGAAGGTAAACAATTATGGAAAATTAAACATTTTTTTGTTCTTCCATTGGGTAGGAGAAAAAAAGGTGATGTCAGTTTGCCTTAATAGTCCCATGGATGAAAAAAGGAATGAAAAAGACTTCAGTAATAATTGCCAAGAGTTTTTATTAGCCGAATATAACAGTAAATGTGTGTGCGCTATTCCAGTTGTCTACATTTAAGTACAGGGGACTTTGGTTATGCAATACAGGGATACCTTTCTCATATTGCACAGTGTCCAAAATACTTCTAGTCTATTTAGGAGATGGGACAAACACGATTGTTGGATAATGCCGGAGACTGAATAACCAATTGCCAAATAATAATCAGTAATCTGCTGTACCCGTGTGTATACTTTACCTAATTTTATATCTCTCCTAACATGCTGCTTATCCAACTCTAAGCTCAAGAAAATGTAGTAAGGCGTGTGAAATTAGGAGGTACGGAGAAAGTAGTTAAATTTAGAAGTGTAAAGTCTAGAATTTCTGGGAATGATCAGGCATTATTCTTTTGAATAACTAAATGTAAAATATTATACTGAACTGGTTCATATCATAAATAAATTTTTTAATATTTATCCCATATTGTTTACAAATTTTTTAATGTAAAATTTATTAATAGGAAAGATGCTTCATAAATAACTAATGTACATTAGTTATTTATGAACTGTACTGTAGTCTATATTTTTCTTCAAATTTTAGGATGAATGCACATAAATAACTAATGTACATTAGTTATTTATGAACTGTACTGTAGTCTATATTTTTCTTCAAATTTTAGGATGAATGCACATTTATTAGATGTACTGGTTCATCTTCAGTGACCTTCTATGTTTTCCTCTCTGATGCCCTTCTGGGCTTAATGCCAGCAGAGAGCTCTTGATCAAGGGAATTGGAGCTACCCTTTTCTTCCTTGAATCATCCTTGATTGCCTCCCTTTCACATTTCTTCTGGCACTGTAGGACCCCAACTAATTTAGCATTTCCCCATAAATATAATTAAACCTCTCTGACTACAGTGGTACATCAACATACAAGTGCCCCAACTTACTAGACAGGAATACAGCAACATAGGCAGACAGAAAGACAGATAAGCAGAGACAAAGATAAACATAGACACAGCTAGACATACGGATAGACAAATAGACAGAAACAAGTAGACAGATAGGCAGAAACAGACAGACGTGTTTGTGTGTAACAGTGACAAATAAAGCCAAGACAGTGCACGATCATTAAATGTCACTCCACTGCTGCACTGTCAGCTCAGCAGTGGAGTGACACTCATCTTACACCATGCTTCAAGGAGATTCATATATACTCCAGCATTTCTAAAACATTGCTGGGACCTGGCAAAAAGGCAAAAATAATTTCTTATTTATAAATACATTTTTCTTATTGAAAAACCCGTAACAAAAAAATTGGGGTGGTTTTTTGGGGGCTGGAACAGATTAATGGCATTTCTGTTAATTTCAATGGGAAAAATTGATTTGATACATGAGCAAATTGAGCTACGAGCTCGGTCACGGAACGAATTAAACTCGTAAGTCAAGGTACCACTGTTTTCCTCCTTTAAAGCAAACACTCTTATGATTTCTCTACTGACTCTAATTTACTGTACTTCATCAGTTGGGATTCCCCTTCCTTTCTGTTCATGTCCTTCTCGCAACACCCTCGTTTCTTCCTCACAACCATCTTTGTTATAGCATTGAATATCCCTTATACGTCTAGCGCTTTTTCAGGCATTTACATAATTATTTTGTAATTTTATACAGTAATAACTAAATTCGCTTCTTTATATTCCCATATGACTTGAGTGAGTGTCATGTAATATGATTCAAAATTGTCTCTTAATTTTGTTACATTACTTAATTTTATTGAGGATATTTATTTGTTTTTTTATTTTGCAGTTCCCATATGACTTGAGTGAGTGTCATGTAATATGATTCAAAATTGTCTCTTAATTTTGTTACATTACTTAATTTTATTGAGGATATTTATTTGTTTTTTTATTTTGCAGGCTGGGTTGATCCTCAGAATGGAAAAGTATAAAGTTTTGGAAGCCATAGGCCAAGGGTCCTTTGGTAGAGTGTTCCGAGGAAAATGCTTGCTTAATGGGCAAATCGTGGCTTTGAAATTTATACCCAAAAGAAACAAAGTAGAGAGGGAGTTGAAGAGCTTGCGCCGGGAATGTGAGATTCAGAGAGGTTTGGCACATCCAAACATTGTTCGAATGGTTGATTCATTTGAAACGGATAATGAGGTTGTGGCTGTCAGTGAATATGTTCCAGGGCAACTTTTCCAGCTTTTAGAAACTAATGGACCTTTAAAAGAAGAGAGAGTTCAGCAACTTGCTTGCAACTTGGTATCTGCCATATATTATTTACATTCCCATCGAATCCTCCATAGAGATATAAAACCACAGAATATTCTCCTTTCAGTGACTGGAGAAGCAAAGTTGTGCGACTTTGGTTTTTCTCGTAAAATGGGGATCAATACATATGTTCTTACCTCTGTAAAAGGCACACCATTATATATGGCACCAGAATTAATTGAAGAAAAGCCGTATGACCATAATGCCGATCTTTGGTCTCTAGGATGCATTCTGTATGAGCTTATAACAGGAAGACCACCATTTTGTACTACATCTATTGTACAGCTTATCAAGAAGGTAAGGACAGAGCCAGTGTCATGGCCACATGGACTGAGTGAAGACTGTTCCAGCTTTCTTCATGGGTTGCTGGAAAAAAATCCTGGAAAGAGGTTGACTTGGCCCCATTTGCTTGAGCATCCTTGGGTTCATGAAGGACTGGTGTTTGTTCAGCAGTCTTTAACTGGTATACCTCTCACAAACCCCTTAACCTTATCTCAACAACAAGTCAAAGAACAGCAGTGCAAAGAGCTCGTGCAACGAGCTGCTGGCCAGACAAGAATGCTAGGGAAGCCTATAATAACAAGAGATGTTTCTCCTGTTAAAACAGATGTTGAAGAGTTATCTACTAAACCAGCACCAAATTTACCTGGTGTAATAAGAAAGAGTTTGACAGTGGATCCCTGTGTAGTTAAGAGCATTCAGAGTCAGGATGAGAGAATAGAAAATGTCATTCTGCCACAAATAGATGCAGTCTCTCTGAAAAAGTTTGCAGAGGTTCAGTATCAAGCTGTTGTGTATAATCCTAAGGATTCTGACACCAGATCCCCTTCTCCACACCCAGTCAGACATAGGGAAAGAGAAAAAATGATTCAAATTAACATATCGAGCTCGAGCGAGGGAGCCAGTCAGAGCACAGAAGACTTGGCACTTGCTGGAGATCTGCGTACAACTGTTGTAGAGGTTGAAGTTCACAAAAGTGCATCTTCTACAGAATCAGTACCTGAAGTTGCTGGCATAACAAACTTGGATACTGATGCCAGATGTGTAATTGGTGCATCTGTTAGGAAGCTAAGTAGGCTGTCAGAGGAACCTGGATTCAAGGAGGAGGATGTAAAAGATTTTCAGATGTATGGTCCCATGCCTTTAGAAGACCGCAAAGACAGCATGGTAAACTATTTAGCAAGCTCCATTGACTCTTCTAGACGTGGAAGTAGGCCATCTAATGGAATGATGGAATTAATACAGGAAGGGCGACCAAGTTTGCCAAATATAAACGAAGAAAGCTTTACTCCATTTACCCAGGAAAGAGTTTTAACTGTAATGAGTGGCAAAACTAGTAGTGCAGCAATATTCACTCTGCATAGTTTCAACTCTGAGGACAAGCCAATTGAAACAGAAGAATGGTGCAGGTTTTTGGACAAAACTCTTGCAGATGCTCTTAATGGAAACTATAGCATATTCTTGGAACAAAGTGAACTGTCAATGTTCATCTCTCCACTTAGAAATCAAACATGTCCTTTGCAAGTTACAAACAAAATAACTACATTATTGTTGTTACCTTTCACCATTGAGGACTTAAAGGATACAATTGCAGATGTGATTAAAGTGTATCTCGAGTGTAAACTTGTACCAAATTTGATATATTCTTGTAAATTAATATTCAAGGTAGAAACTCTCAAACCCAATAGAACAGTCGAGTTTGACAAAGATCAAATTGATACAATGGGTCAACTCACTATGCTAATCTGCCATCTAGTTCATCTTGAAAAGGATTTTCTTCTACAATTTTGTGACTGTGTTTGTGTATTGAATACAGTCAGAGTAATTGGTAAAATACTTACCCTGGACAATGTTCTTCCAGATTTGGTTGCAGATATGTTAGCCATACTGAACCAGATTTTAAGGTTAGCTCCAGAGAATAAATCAATTGTTGAGCAGATCATTGGGACAAATAATTCAGTGATCCTTCTCTTGGGCACACTTATTACCCATAAAGTAGCTCTAGTGCGAGCTAGACTGTGCACTTTCATTGGATATCTAGCAAAGTGCTGTCCCTTAGTCTCTAAGCAGTTTGAAGGTCAGCACAAGTTGATTTGTGATCTTATTAACTTGGAGAGTGACATTGTGCCTCAAGTAAGAAAGGCAGCTTCCTTTGCTGTTTCCTGTTTGCAGTCTTATACAGAACTAGTGCCAGATGACTCCAGTCCATGATACGGCACTGTGTGCCACATACAAGTTTAGCACTTGTTTTTAAATACCCAGTCCGTGATTGAGTGCCTTTGTAGGAAGTAATAATTTTAGAAATATTTGCAATTATTACATTTCATATTGTATTTTTTATATCTATCAGCAATTGACTGCAGTAATTATAATTTAATTTTAAATGGTGTTTTATTTATGTACAGTATTTGCATATGGTGCTACTAAATGGGTTTCATGACACTGAAAGGATCTCAACTTGAAGAATTTGAATTGATTTTGTTACTGAAACTTGAATTTTTGTTTTGTAAGATGACTGAATGTTCTGTAAGAATGTAAACCCTCCAGTTAATGGGCTTTGGAATTACAGAACAAAATCCACTGGTCATTTGATTCAGAAACAATGGATGAAGTTCATTGGCTACAGAAATGTTCATGGCAAAAATGTTCATGGCAAAAAAAATCCTTGTCTCAGTTTATTGAACTCGCCATTATTGGCCACTTCCCATTTCCCTAGTAGTCAGTTAAATTGAGGGTTGACTGAGTTGCCATTTTTGTAAGATGACTGTGTTTACATAAGATAAATTCTCCTTTTCATAATATTAGATTTTTTTTAGTTGGTTCATGTGTGTAAGGTGATGACTATTTGTTTATAGTGACTGATGTTTGTGTAAGAATTGCTATTTTTACTTGATGACAGATATTTGCATGATGGCAATTTATGTCTGGCAGTAACTGTTTATGTATGACAGCTGTCTACAGTATCTCTGACAGTAGCAAAATAAGATGACAACTATTTATGTATGACAGCTTCTGGTATTCATGTATGTGCTTTAAGACAATTGCTGTGTTTGTAAAGCAATTTCATTTTAAAACAACTTATGTTTTTGTAAAACAGTTGCTGCTTTTGTAAATCAGTTTCTTTTTTGTTAGACAATTATTTTTCTAAGATAACTTATTTTTGTATGACTGCTGTTTATGATACATGACGAATATTTACGTAAGAAGTATTGATTTTGAATAAAACTTTTTTTTTTATCAAACCAGCTCTATCCCACTGAAGCAGGGTGGCCTGAAAAGAAAAACAAAGGTTTCTTTTTTTAACTTTAGTAATGTATACAAGAGAAGTGGTTGATAATTCTGTAAAATTTAGAAAAATATTTGTAAATAAGTTTATAAAAATATAGTAAAGTGAAAACTGGATGATTCCCAGACAAAGAATTTTATATGTATGAAATAACAAATTCAATGAGTGAGCTAGAAATATCTTGCACGTTAATTAAAAATGATCCTTCCTTTATCCCTCTGTGGGACAGACTAGGTCACCTCTTGGGAATTATCTATAGCATTGTTGCTTTATTGGGTACATTCTTTTGGTGCTGAATTATTGCTCTTGTTCCTAGGAATTGAAATTACCCTACTCTTTTTTGGATCAAATTTGATTAAATAATGCAATGGTTTGTGTTGCCCTGTTATTAAGATAATTATAATCTTGGGATTTTTTTTATAGACTTACTGACTCTCTTGGATTATTAACATTTTTGCGTGAATCAATAGTACTGTCATATGTAGACTGTTTGTACAATCCTGTGTGGATCCTTTGTGCTATTTTGTGCTGATTGTTAGTACCTGTACTATCTTTTATGTGACAATAGTCATGTCAGTGGTTGGATGTTGGTAACATATTAATAGGTCTAACTACTTGGTTCTTCAGCTTTTGTTTCTCTCCTAAATCATATTTCCCACATTTTATGACTTCCTTCCAAGTTTTCTACAACAATTTAACTTTAAAATAGTGCCCTGTTTAAAATATTCTTGTTTTCTTAAGCAAGGCTCCTTATAAGCCCTGTTAAAATGATCTTGCCGTGGAAATCCCTCGAGGAAGGTTGCTTGATGCCAGTAAGAAGCTCTTGGTTTAAGGAATTGGACCTATCTCCCCTTAGTAGATTGAACCTGATTACCCTCAATTTCCTCAGGTTCTGTGTGACCCTTATGCATTTAGCATTCCCCATGAATTTTATTTATTATTTTTATTATCACACTGGCCGATTCCCACCAGGGCAGGGTGGCCCGAAAAAGAAAAACTTTCACCATCATTCACTCCATCACTGTCTTGCCAGAAGGGTGCTTTACACTACAGTTTTTAAACTGCAACATTAACACCCCTCCTTCAGAGTGCAGGCACTGTACTTCCCATCTCCAGGACTCAAGTCCAGCCTGCCGGTTTCCCTGAACCCCTTCATAAATGTTACTTTGCTCACACTCCAACAGCACGTCAAGTATTAAAAACCATTTGTCTCCATTCACTCCTATCAAACACGCTCACGCATGCCTGCTGGAAGTCCAAGCCCCTCGCACACAAAACCTCCTTTACCCCCTCTCTCCAACCTTTCCTAGGCCGACCCCTACCCCACCTTCCTTCCACTACAGACTGATACACTCTTGAAGTCATTCTGTTTCGCTCCATTCTCTCTACATGTCCGAACCACCTCAACAACCCTTCCTCAGCCCTCTGGACAGCAGTTTTGGTAATCCCGCACCTCCTCCTAACTTCCAAACTACGAATTCTCTGCATTATATTCACACCACACATTGCCCTCAGACATGACATCTCCACTGCCTCCAGCCTTCTCCTCGCTGCAACATTCATCACCCATGCCTCACACCCATATAAGAGTGTTGGTAAAACTATACTCTCATACATTCCCCTCTTTGCCTCCAAGGACAAAGTTCTTTGTCTCCACAGACTCCTAAGTGCACCACTCACTCTTTTCCCCTCATCAATTCTATGATTCACCTCATCTTTCATAGACCCATCCGCTGACACGTCCACTCCCAAATATCTGAATACATTCACCTCCTCCATACTCTCTCCCTCCAATCTGATATTCAATCTTTCATCACCTAATCTTTTTGTTATCCTCATAACCTTACTCTTTCCTGTATTCACCTTTAATTTTCTTCTTTTGCACACCCTACCAAATTCATCCACCAATCTCTGCAACTTCTCTTCAGAATCTCCCAAGAGCACAGTGTCATCAGCAAAGAGCAGCTGTGACAACTCCCACTTTGTGTGTGATTCTTTATCTTTTAACTCCACGCCTCTTGCCAAGACCCTCGCATTTACTTCTCTTACAACCCCATCTATAAATATATTAAACAACTACGGTGACATACTCTAACTTGAGCCTCACTATCCTCGTAAAAACTCTTCACTGCTTTCAGTAACCTACCTCCTACACCATACACTTGCAACATCTGCCACATTGCCCCCCTATCCACCCTGTCATACTCCTTTTCCAAATCCATAAATGCCACAAAGACCTCTTTAGCCTTATCTAAATACTGTTCACTTATATATTTCATTGTAAACACCTGGTCCACACACCCCCTACCTTTCCTAAAGCCTCCTTGTTCATCTGCTATCCTATTCTCCGTCTTACTCTTAATTCTTTCAATAATAACTCTACCATACACTTTACCAGGTATACTCAGCAGACTTATTTTTTTTTATTATCACACCGGCCGATTCCCACCAAGGCAGGGTGGCCCAAAAAAGAAAAACTTTCACCATCATTCACTCCATCACTGTCTTGCCAGAAGGGTGCTTTACACTACAGTTTTTAAACTGCAACATTAACACCCCTCCTTCAGAGTGCAGGCACTGTACTTCCCATCTCCAGGACTCAAGTCCGGCCTGCCGGTTTCCCTGAATCCCTTCATAAATGTTACTTTGCTCACACTCCAACAGCACGTCAAGTATTAAAAACCATTTGTCTCCATTCACTCCTATCAAACACGCTCACGCATGCCTGCTGGAAGTCCAAGCCCCTCGCACACAAAACCTCCTTTACCCCCTCCCTCCAACCCTTCCTAGGCCGACCCCTACCCCGCCTTCCTTCCACTACAGACTGATACACTCTTGAAGTCATTCTGTTTCGCTCCATTCTCTCTACATGTCCGAACCACCTCAACAACCCTTCCTTAGCCCTCTGGACAACAGTTTTGGTAATCCCGCACCTCCTCCTAACTTCCAAACTACGAATTCTCTGCATTATATTCACACCACACATTGCCCTCAGACATGATATCTCCACTGCCTCCAGCCTTCTCCTCGCTGCAACATTCATCACCCACGCTTCACACCCATATAAGAGCGTTGGTAAAACTATACTCTCATACATTCCCCTCTTTGCCTCCAAGGACAAAGTTCTTTGTCTCCACAGACTCCTAAGTGCACCACTCACTCTTTTTCCCTCATCAATTCTATGATTCACCTCATCTTTCATAGACCCATCCGCTGACACGTCCACTCCCAAATATCTGAATACGTTCACCTCCTCCATACTCTCTCCCTCCAATCTGATATTCAATCTTTCATCACCTAATCTTTTTGTTATCCTCATAACCTTACTCTTTCCTGTATTCACCTTTAATTTTCTTCTTTTGCACACCCTACCAAATTCATCCACCAATCTCTGCAACTTCTCTTCAGAATCTCCCAAGAGCACAGTGTCATCAGCAAAGAGCAGCTGTGACAACTCCCACTTTGAGTGTGATTCTTTATCTTTTAACTCCACGCCTCTTGACAAGACCCTCGCATTTACTTCTCTTACAACCCCATCTATAAATATATTAAACAACCACGGTGACATCACACATCCTTGTCTAAGGCCTACTTTTACTGGGAAAAAATTTCCCTCTTTCCTACATACTCTAACTTGAGCCTCACTATCCTCGTAAAAACTCTTCACTGCTTTCAGTAACCTACCTCCTACACCATACACTTGCAACATCTGCCACATTGCCCCCCTATCCACCCTGTCATACGCCTTTTCCAAATCCATAAATGCCACAAAGACCTCTTTAGCCTTATCTAAATACTGTTCACTTATATGTTTCACTGTAAACACCTGGTCCACACACCCCCTACCTTTCCTAAAGCCTCCTTGTTCATCTGCTATCCTATTCTCCGTCTTACTCTTAATTCTTTCAATTATAACTCTACCATACACTTTACCAGGTACACTCAAGAGACTTATCCCCCTATAATTTTTGCACTCTCTTTTATCCCCTTTGCCTTTATACAAAGGAACTATGCATGCTCTCTGCCAATCCCTAGGTACCTTACCCTCTTCCATACATTTATTAAATAATTGCACCAACCACTCCAAAACTATATCCCCACCTGCTTTTAACATTTCTATCTTTATCCCATCAATCCCGGCTGCCTTACCCCCTTTCATTTTACCTACTGCCTCACGAACTTCCCCCACACTCACAACTGGCTCTTCCTCACTCCTACAAGATGTTATTCCTCCTTGCCCTATACACGAAATCACAGCTTCCCTATCTTCATCAACATTTAACAATTCCTCAAAATATTCCTTCCATCTTCCCAATACCTCTAACTCTCCATTTAATAACTCTCCTCTCCTATTTTTAACTGACAAATCCATTTGTTCTCTAGGCTTTCTTAACTTGTTAATCTCACTCCAAAACTTTTTCTTATTTTCAACAAAATTTGTTGATAACATCTCACCCACTCTCTCATTTGCTCTCTTTTTACATTGCTTCACCACTCTCTTAACTTCTCTCTTTTTCTCCATATACTCTTCCCTTCTTGCATCACTTCTACTTTGTAAAAACTTCTCATATGCTAACTTTTTCTCCCTTACTACTCTCTTTACATCATCATTCCACCAATCGCTCCTCTTCCCTCCTGCACCCACTTTCCTGTAACCACAAACTTCTGCTGAACACTCTAACACTACATTTTTAAACCTACCCCATACCTCTTCGACCCCATTGCCTATGCTCTCATTAGCCCATCTATCCTCCAATAGCTGTTTATATCTTACCCTAACTGCCTCCTCTTTTAGTTTATAAACCTTCACCTCTCTCTTCCCTGATGCTTCTATTCTCCTTGTATCCCATCTACCTTTTACTCTCAGTGTAGCTACAACTAGAAAGTGATCTGATATATCTGTGGCCCCTCTATAAACATGTACATCCTGAAGTCTACTCAACAGTCTTTTATCTACCAATACATAATCCAACAAACTACTGTCATTTCGCCCTACATCATATCGTGTATACTTATTTATCCTCTTTTTCTTAAAATATGTATTACCTATAACTAAACCCCTTTCTATACAAAGTTCAATCAAAGGGCTCCCATTATCATTTACACCTGGCACCCCAAACTTACCTACCACACCCTCTCTAAAAGTTTCTCCTACTTTAGCATTCAAGTCCCCTACCACAATTACTCTCTCACTTGGTTCAAAGGCTCCTATACATTCACTTAACATCTCCCAAAATCTCTCTCTCTCCTCTGCATTCCTCTCTTCTCCAGGTGCATACACGCTTATTATGACCCACTTCTCGCATCCAACCTTTACTTTAATCCACATAATTCTTGAATTTACACATTCATATTCTCTTTTCTCCTTCCATAACTGATCATTTAACATTACTGCTACCCCTTCCTTTGCTCTAACTCTCTCAGATACTCCAGATTTAATCCCATTTATTTCCCCCCACTGAAACTCTCCTACCCCCTTCAGCTTTGTTTCGCTTAGGGCCAGGACATCCAACTTCTTTTCATTCATAACATCAGCAATCATCTGTTTCTTGTCATCCGCACTACATCCACGCACATTTAAGCAACCCAGTTTTATAAAGTTTTTCTTCTTCTCTTTTTTAGTAATTGTATACAGGAGAAGGGGTTACTAGCCCATTGCTCCCGGCATTTTAGTCGCCTCATACGACACGCATGGCTTACGGAGGAAAGATTCTTTTCCACTTCCCCATGGACAATAGAAGAAATAAAAAAGAACAAGAGCTATTTAGAAAAAGGAGAAAAACCTAGATGTATGTATATATATATATATGCATGTGCGTGTCAGTGAAGTGTGACCAAAGTGTAAGTAGGAGTAGCAAGATATCCCTGTTATCTTAGCGTGTTTATGAGACAGAAAAAGAAACCAGCAATCCTACCATCATGCAAAACAGTTACAGGTTTTTGTTTCACAGTCATCTGGCAGGACGGTAGTACTTCCCTGGGTGGTTGCTGTCTACCAACCTACTACCCCTATAATTTTTGCACTCTCTTTTATCCCCTTTGCCTTTATACAAAGAAACTATGCATGCTCTCTGCCAATCCCTAGGTACCTTACCCTCTTCCATACATTTATTAAATAATTGCACCAACCACTCCAAAACTATATCCCCACCTGCTTTTAACATTTCTATCTTTATCCCATCAATCCCGGCTGCCTTACCCCCTTTCATTTTACCTACTGCCTCACGAACTTCCCCCACACTCACAACTGGCTCTTCCTCACTCCTACAAGATGTTATTCCTCCTTGTCCTATACACGAAATCATAGCTTCCCTATCTTCATCAACATTTAACAATTCCTCAAAATATTCCCTCCATCCTCCCAATACCTCTAACTCTCCATTTAATAACTCTCCCCACCTATTTTTAACTGACAAATCCATTTGTTCCCCATGAATATAATAATAATAATTGACGATGCTGATATTCTGTGAAAAGAATCAAGTTTAAGCAGTCCTCACCATATTTACTAAATTTTATGGTTCTCTGGCACAATTTCTCAAAACCCAGAAAGTATTTCACATACCTCTTGTTACATTACACTTGTATACTTTACAAGCTTTATGTACTTTAACTTAAGGTGCCTAAAGATGGTGAATGTTTCTGAATCCAAGGAATTGTAGGTACCTTCCTTTAGTTTAAATCTAATTATGGTACCTACCCATGAAGGTTTAGTGCCTCTCCATGAATGTAATAATTATCCATAACACTTGGCTAAATGTAATTTTGAATCACCTCCATTTTGTGTATCTCAGTCCAGAGATACCAGTCACTCTACATTGCCCATTCCACCTGTCTGAAGAATGGCCCTTAACAGCTTCGTGCAAGATCCATTGAAAGCAGAGGCACATAGGAACCAGTCTTGTCCGTCTTCCTACGCCTCCACGTCAGCTGAGTTGCATCCACCTGTTTCGTGACTCAGCCACCCTGATTGAGTAAGTAACCTTCTTTAGGCAAAGGTACACATAAGTACAATTATCATACATGTGTAAATTACCTAGGATAATCCTAAAAGGTCAGACAAAGTGACTTATTTTCATTGGGGTCCTTGACTTATTTCCATTGAGGTCATTCATCAGTTGTCAGAATAATATTATTGGTCTACCAGGACCATCCCCTAGTTCCACTCAGTGTTCTTAAAGTTAATCCTGATTAAATAAGCAGTACTGTCATATAATTTATCTGAATTCTAATGGTACAGTAAGACCCCCATATCCGCGAGGATACATTCCAAGGGCTTGCTGTGGATACTGAAACCATGGATAGTAGCAAACCCTGTATACAAGTCCTATACATATCTATTAAAAAGTTTAATTGATAAATTATGTACAATAAATGGAGAATTATCACTTCTTAACTGATAGGAAGCACTTCACAGATTCTCTTAAGCTTTGAAGAACTGCCAGCTTCTCTACTTTTGGGGTTTAGGGGCTATTATTATGCAAAATTGAAAGGTATTTTTGGGCCACAATAAACCGTGGATAACTGAAATCACGGATACCGAATCATTGGCCATGGGGGTTCTACTGTATCCTTTTTTAATATTTTTTAGTCTTATCTTTTCCCTATTATTAAATCTTTTTATTATATAATTTTAATTAAAGCTTGTGTTTTATCATACTTTTATATTTATCCTGCTTATTTATGTGAATGATTAAAAAATTTTATACAGCATTTTGTCATTTTTCTTAACGGAATTAATTTCAGTTTCCGAGACATTTTGGATACCTTGTAAGAAAAGTTATTGCGTTCACTGCTGCTGTGGTGAAAATAAGTTATGGTGTCAAATGAGTAAGCCTAGTTTTGTTTTGCTTCAGAATTATAAAAGAAATCATTGTTGGCAGCCTTACCTTTTTTTGTGGTTCAGTTTATTCCAAGCATTCAGGTTAGTTTTATGTTTTTCATTTTTACTATCATGGAAATTCCATTGATAAACTAACATTTTAAGCTAGCCTTTTGTGTAGTGGAACCCCCGTATCCACTGATTCAGTATCCGTGGTTTCAGTTATCCATGGTTTACTGTGGTCCAAAAATACCTCTTAATTTTGTATAGAAATGGCCGCAAAGTACAAAAGCCTAAGAGAAACCATGAAGTGTTTCCGATCAGTGAAAAAGTGATAATTCTCCACTTATTGTGCATAATTTATCAATTAAATTTTATAATAGGTATGTATAGGACTTATATATAGGGTTTGCTACTATCCATGGTTTTGGTAACCACGGCAGGTCTTTGGAACGTATCCCCTGCGGATACAGGGGTCCTACTGTATTTGTAGAGCTATAAAGGATATTCATTGCAGTTTTATGGAGCACTCGTTGTGTATTTCTGTCACTTGCTGCTGATGGGATTGAAGCACAATTGGATCTTTTTATCTTTTGTTTTTCAGTATAGGTGTGAATAATTTTTTTTCCCTCCTATGAAACAGTATAATTCTCTTCATTCTCATACATTTTATGCTCTCTAGCTTCTTATTACCTTAACACTTTCTCTACTTTCTTTCCTTACAGTATACATGATGGCCCCACATGTGCAGCACCGTTTTTTCGATGTTCTGCATTTTCATTGACTTCCAGTTGAGCCATTGTTCATTATGCTTTTACTTCTTTTCTGCCATTTTCGCTCAGTAGTTGCATAAGGGAAGGGCAATTAGCTGTGTATTTTAAGGTAAGTATTGTATGTACTGTGTTTTTATTATACTTTTTTTATCTTTTTTATGTGCTTAATTGTATTGAGCTAGTGTAAACATGTTATCAGGCATTTTAGATGCATTTGATAATAAAAAAATGCTCTTTTCCACCTGCTGGCGATTTTCGCTTATCGCACGGGTCCAGGAACCAATGATCCATACAAACGGGGCCTGTAATGGAATAATATTGGACATTCATGCACTTCTTCATGTTTTTAACCCTTTATCTATCCAGAATAAAAGTGCTCTTAGTGTCCATACTAAAAAAAAAAAAATTCTTCTGGATTTTTAACCCTGTAGGGTTAGTCACCCAGGATAACCCAAGAAAGGCAGTGGATCATTGAGAACTGTCTGCCTTATTTCCATTGGGGTCCTCAATCTTGCATCCCAGGGTGCTACCCACACCAGTTGACTAACAACCAGGTACCTACTTACTTGCTAGATGAGTGGGACAGTAGGTGTAAGGAAACACACCCATTGCTTCCACCCTTACTACGGCACTCTGTGTGAGGTGAGAGTGTTGCCTACCATCTTTTTCTGAAGGTAACAACATGGAAAGTACAGAATTTGATGGAAAATTTATGAAATTACACAGGTATAAAGTTAACGGTCTTGGCGCAATTTATGTACCAGCGATTTTGCCCACTTTAAGTCATATTTTAGGCCAATTCCATTCCTCTGTTTGACCAAATTCTTAGCTGTTTCACTAGTATATCTTCCATTGTATCTAATGAGCACAAGAAATCACCCATTCAGCTATTAGAATTACCCTGTAAAATGCACAGAATTTGGTAATTTGGCCAATTTTACACAAAATTCAAATATCCTGATTTAAAAATAGTCCAAACTAAACAATGTAGTCTTTCCAGTCACTAAATCAATATTTCATCTCTTTA
>NC_091354.1:7896611-7979111 GCF_038502225.1 Cherax quadricarinatus
TTTATATATATATATATATATATATATATATATATATATATATATATATATATATATATATATATATATATATGAATATTTATATATATATATATATATATATATATATATATATATATATATATATATATATATATATATATATATGTATACATATATATATATATATATATATATATATATATATATATATATATATATATATATATATATATATATATATGTCGTGCCGAATAGGCAGAACTTGCGATCTTTGCTTAAATAGCAACGCTCATCTTGCCATATAGGACAAGCGAAAATTTGTGTATGCAATATTTTCGTCAAATTTATTCTGAACCTAACGAAAAAAAAATATATTTCATTGTGTTTGTTTAGTATTAAATTATTGTAAACAAATCTAAAATATATTTAGTTGGGTTAAGCTAAAATAAATTGCACTTCTTATAATAAGGTTAGGTCAGTTTTCTAAGATTCTTTTGGTGCAAAATTAAAAATTTTTACATTAACATTAATGAAAAAAATATATCTCTAAACGTAGAAAAGAAAATTTTAGAAAGGACTTAATTTTAAACGAGTTCTTGCTAACTGACCAGTTTTACATATTCGGCACGACATATATATATATATATATATATATATATATATATATATATATATATATATATATATATATATATATATATATATATATATTTGCAATAAGATCACAGTAAACAGGTGATTTCAGAATATGCAAAACAACCACTCTGAAAGAATAGAGAAATTCCAAGCGCTTTCATGACTACTCACATTATCAAGGAACTATGTGAGTAGTCACGAAAGCGATTGGAATTTCTCTATTCTTTCAGAGTGGTTGTTTTGCATATATATATATATATATATATATATATATATATATATATATATATATATATATATATATATATATATATATATATATAAGTGTGTGTGTGTGTGTAGTGCCGAATAGGTAAAGCTTGCGATTTTGGCTTAAATAGCAACGCTCTTCTTGTCGAATAAGGCAAGCGAAAATTTGTGTATGCCATAATTTCGCAAAACTCATTCTAAACCTAACGAAAAAAATATATTTCATTGTGTTTACAATTAAATTATTGAAAACTTATCTAAAATATATTTAGTTGGATTAGGCTAAATAAAATTGCGCTTGTTATAATAAGGTTAGGTAAGCTTTCTAAGGTTCTTTTGGTACAAAATTTCGTGTCTTATTCTCAATTTGTCGGTGTTATGTGCCTGGTCTTAACCTGTAGTCACACCAGAATATATTCGACAACAAAAACGAAGTAAATGGAAACCATTCCACGTAGATTGCAAGGTCGTTTACAGGGAAGTCGAGAGACCTTTGTTTCAGTGGTAAGCAGTTATTCCCACCCGTCGAAGAGGTTCACGTTCTTAGGATAAAAAACATCTTATCTTCACCATGAATTGATTCAGCCATTAAGATCGCCATCGGAGAGAAAACATTTGGTATGGGATTTATGTTTGGTTCAACAGAAGTAGTGAGGAAAGTGTAAATGACCCCAGGAGTTGAAAGATTTGGTGGTAGATAGTGAAGATTCGGTGGTAGCTAGTGAAGGTAGAGTAGATGGGTCCCAATGAATATTCAATGGTACCTCATGGAGGTAGGTTTCATAGATTTCAGTGAGAGTAGAGTCCACTGGGGCTAATGGAAGTAGGCTCCAGCAAGAAGTTCCAGCGAGAAAAAAAAAAGAGAAAAGCACCAACGGTGTGAAACCTAACGTAAACACCAGTGAGCACCACGAGTACCTCAGTAGTGGGGCTGTGAAAAGGGAACTTAATACACAAGAGACGAAGAGTAGGACAGCACCAAGAAACAGTAAGGTGAGGAAACTATTTCCACAAATTTTAGAGCAATTCTTGTGCAAAAACGCTGTCAGCATTGCGTCATACAGATCCAAACGCAATGGTAAAAGCAAAAAACAAACTTGGGAGGGAACAGGGGCTGGTGAAGACAGAAGAGACTGGGTAGGAATAGTAGGAACGCGCGGAGGGAAGAGAGATAAGCCGGATTCCAACTATTCCGGAGCAGACGCCGCTGTCCTCAGCTCAGATTATAAACGAGACGACATTAGTATGCATGGCAGGCGGCATTGTGGAGAAATTTTACGCCAGAAAGACTTTAGCTTGATGAAATATGGCGTTCTAGGGATTCCAACCTTGCTGAAAAAAAGGAACAGCACTTCAGCAGTTAGTGAAGGATTGGTCGTCGTTTATGTTGAATTTTGACTTCATTACTGAGATGTGATGGTGATAAACGGCCTGATCACGGACCCCTTCCCCTCCATACCCGGCGGACTGGTCCTTGACCAGGCGTCGTGATGGACCAGGGCCTGATGAACCAGGCCGTTACTGCTGGCCGCACAAAGACCGACGTACGAGCCACAGCCCGGCTAGTCAGGTACTGACTCTAGGTGCCTGTCCAGTGCCTTAATTGCCTTCCTTTGATGTATTACTTTCATAGTTCCTTGACAATGTGAGTAGTCACGAAAGCGCTTGGAATTTCACTATTCTTTCACAGCGGTTGTTTTGCATATTTTAAAATCACCTGTTTACTGTGATCATATTGCATATATATATATATATATATATATATATATATATATATATATATATATATATATATATATATATATATATATATATATATATATATATATGTATACGTCAGAGGAGTGTTAAAGTTACAACGGGTGAATGGTTGAATGCGTATTTTGCTTACATAGTTTTGTAATCAGAAACTCCCATTTATTACATATAATATTTAACTCTCCTCGTAAAGTAAATAGCATGTATGTATTTTCAGATGGTCTAAATAGATATTTCTTACCAATACGCTTTTATTTAAGATTTACGGGTATAAATTCCCGGAAACTCTCCATCTGACATCACTCAATTCCACGTCAGTCACAGGTGACGTGTAACGCTAGGAATGAGTGACAGTGTCCTTCTGTGAGTTATTGTGTCTGCTGGCGGAAATAGTTGCTGGATGTGTTACACTTGAAACAATGGAATATTAGATCACCTGTGACTAAAGTTAAGTATCTTTTACTTAAGATGTTAAATTATCAAAGTCATCATTATTAAATGTCGGGAGCTACTGCAATTATTATTATTATAATCAAGGGGGAAGCGCTAAACCCGTAGGATTATACAGCGCCCAGGGGGGGATGTGGAAGGCATTCAGGCTTAATTCGGGGAACTGGAGCACAGATTCAATTCCCTAAATCAAGAGCCCCTCACCAACATCAAGGAACCTTCCATGAGGGGGAGTTACTGCAAGTTATTATTATTACAATAATAACTAAGCCCTAAACCCATATTTTCACCTGAGACTAAATTAGATATTGTTAATCTTGCCGTTTTGTTTGTAATTTAACAAATAGTAAAAATTTAAATTTAAAAATCGATATTCTTGCAGACATATTGTTTTTACAAAGTAAAGTAATTAAAGTGTGCTCTTCCAGGGACAGAAATTCAATATTTGGGTCAACTGGTTTAACCTGCGAAGCGGAAGTCATTAAGTAAATTTATTCTAATTCTATATTTTTTGTTTTCGTATACAGAGAAAACATTCTTTGGCAGAAATATACTGTTGCAAAACGAAAATATTTCAAGGCTCGTGTGCCAACTTTAGCATATTAATGAAAATTTTCCCTTTAAAGTGAATGGGGCATATGTAGCCTTAATGGTGCTTGAGCAGGTAGGTAGGTTTTTTAACCTGAGAAACTAACCAACTAATTAGGTATGTCGTAAAGACTCCTTAGCCACTACATACATATATGGGAAGTGGAATATTCCAATAGCTTTAGAAAGGAATCCAAACATTTTCCCAGAAGCATTTTATCCACTTCTCCGGGACTATCGGTATCACAATTTGCACTAGAGGTGGATTCCATCATATGTATATATAATGTCGTGCCGAATAGGTAAAATTGGTCAGTTAGCAAGATCTCATTTTAAATTAAGTCCTTTCTAAAATTTTCTCTTATAAGTTTAAAAATATATTCGTTTATTTATAGTAATGTAAAAATTAATAATTTTGTACCAAAAGAAACGGGAAACTTGCCTAACCTTATTATAACAAGCGTAATTTAATTTAGCATAATCCAACTAAATATATTCTAGATAAGTTTACAATAATTTATAAATAAACAAACACAATGAAATATATTTTTTCGTTAGGTTCAAAATTATTTTTGCGAAATTATTGCATACACAAATTTTCGCTTGCCTTATTAGGCAATAAGCCAAAATCGCAAGTTTTACCTATTCGGCACGACATATATAATGAACCGATGCAAAACCATGCGTTATTCTCGCTCGTTTTGCTGTAAATCAACGCTCGTTATATCGTTTTTTATAAAGAATGTGAACACATTGTGTGTTATGACTTAACCAGTTACGGTCTAATTGCTCTAATTGGGATAATTTTCTCCTTTTACGATATTATTATGATCGTTTTACGCTTTATGAGACGTGGAATTTCAGTTTGCCTAAAGCGAGTGATTGTTACGTGTCAAATACCTTTGTGCAGTTAATTTTAGTTTCTTTCCCATCTGAAGATAATACACGCATGTGTGTAGTTACCTAGTGAGGTGTGCAATTGTTGAACTCCAGGTTTTGGACCCATCTCTCACTTTTCTGCTGGCCAACGTTCATTGCTGTGTGGATGACCTTTAAACGCGTGTAAGGTTCTAGTCACTGCTGTGTTTTTATCAAGTTTATTCTACGTCTTCATTACATTAATGATGAATACTTGATCCGGTCTATCTGGCTCATCTGGGTTCTCGGCTTCACGGCTGTTTCCTCATCTGGGAGCATTTTTCTTTATTCCCTTCTTTATAACGCTCTCGTAAGAACTTTAAGCCTTTTAATTTGAGCTCAGGAAAGCTGAGAGCTATTAGCTTTTAAACTGTGCAAGAACTCTCTTCCTTAATCTTGTAACACGAGACAGAGTGATAGAGTTTATATTTTTAATTTCCTTCATCTAAACTACACACTTCCTATACATTAATTTTTCACAGACTTTTCTCTGGGGTTACACCATTAAAATAACAACGCAGCAGTTCCAGTATGCAGATCTCTTTACATTTTTTCAACAAAACGTAGTAAATGAACAGAGCTTTATAAAGCTGTTTAGAGCTCTTCACTCAGTCGTTCTCTCAAACAAAACCTCTGCACCAATGATTTATTTGATTTCCAAAATCTCCTTTAGACCAAAATTTATCGTCGCTTTCTTACCCTAAAGTTCCAAGAGGATTTCTCTTTCACTGGAACACAAAAATTTGGGGAAAAATTATTTATCACTCAAAGTAATAATGCTACAAGCTATTTTCTCATTTTCCTTCTACGTTTCTCTGGGGGTATCTACCTAACTGGATACATCAGAGTGACATCAGTTTCCACTGCGTGGAAGAAGTAGTGCAATATTCTTGAGAACTGTAACGACAGATGTGGTAAAGGGTAGCAATGGCTCCCTTTGACATTATCGGCTCATATGAAGGTATACATGGAAACATATTCATGTATACCGTTCATCATGCATCATAATAATTTTCCAAGGGTAGCCGGCAGTATAACATTCTAGACTATTAGGTGTGTTGGGGAGAAACGAAACGCATCTGGCAAGGAACAGTAAGTCATCTAGATTGCATTCACTGACAGAATCTCTTAGAGATGGTGTGGGAAAGCTTCCCATCCATTTTCTCATGTACCCTGATTGTTTACATTCTTCCTTTCTTCCTCTACTCATCCTCATCTTTCCGGATTTACATTCACCTCCACATTATTTTTTGTCATTCAGCACAAGGAGTAATGAAGGCTCGAGTCTCTGTCCGCTTATCCGCGATTATAACACAAGAGCCTCTAATTTATTATGCCTGGGTGTCCCGTAATGTCCTCCAGTCCATGTCACTTTCTGTGACTGGACAGTTAGATTCTCCAATCAATGCCGCTAACTACGGGTACACAGCAAAGTCTTCCATTCCTCGCTTTATGTGTCTGATTTATCTATCATCGGCTGTGAATATGCCTCCCTCATCATCACTGTGTCTGCATTTTGCTGTCATAGCATTCTCGTATCTTAAAGTCGTTGCTGGAGTGTTTGGTTCAAAGCTCTTGACTCAGACGAGGCTTATCTCTCCTTAAACACTACAAAGAGGTTCTTCACTGCACGAGAAGAGGCGTTTGGGAACAGATGTTGTCTCAGGGAAAGGCTACAAAGGAAGATTTCACTCCTTCCAGATTGACTGACTGGCCTGTATAAAGATGCAAATTGCAAAGCAAACAATTATCGGGACAACGTCTCGCTCAGTGAAGAGCTTTGGCGATGAAGCTCTGCATAGAACGAAACGTTGCCTCGTAAGTTTGCTCTGAAACTTATCTTCGTCTTCGTAGATGTCAACAGCTATCTTAATTTATTCACAACACATTTATAATCTTTCGCAGTTTCCTTCATTTCCTTTCTAAGGACTTTTTTTTTTAACGGGGGTTAGCGCGTTGTTCTTTAGATGTCACCTAGATGCAGGTGGTTCCTGATTTTCCAATAGGTGTGTCTTGACCTCCCTGTAACTGGCTCCCACCCTGCTGTAGATGACTCTTAACTTTCATCTCTGCGGCTCCTAACGTAACATGTTGCTCGTTTTACCTTGTGGCTTCAGTTAAGATGCTTCTAGTTCATCCTTAAATGTTGTCGGTGGAAATATTCTCACGAATGCTGCGTTCTTCTGGACGAATGATGGTACTTGGGATAATAGTAGTGTAGACACTATTACAACCCAGGAACAATAAGGCCTGTTATCCTGGGTGTAAAGGGGAGCAAGGAGCAGAACAAACACAGCTGAATGAATCTGAATTATATTTTCCTTCACCAAGTGCGATTATAAGTATTTACAAGTATGTGCACTATATACAGTTGAAAATATATGTGTACCACACGGTAAATCAATAGGCAAAGACACAGCCTGGAGACAGAATGGACAACCGTGTTCAACCAGCTCTAGAAAGGAAATGACAAGGGTGGAAACGTGAGTGGTGACCATGTCACCTCCACAATTGCCAGACCCACCTTCTCATTGGTTGAACCTAGGTACTGATCTGACGATGGGGCCCCATCATCCTACCCTTAGCACCCGGTTCACTGGTTGGGGAGGTAGCCTTTTAATGAGGGTGTGTACATGGGCCGAATAAAGTTTTCATACTCTTTACATGTCACAGACACCTACACTTTTTTTGCTAGCTAGCGAGCGAGGGACTGATTACTTCTTTTTTTGTATGTAGTTCTACAGTCCTCATATTATGTCCTCGTATTGTATTGAAATAGCCACTGGTTGGCGACACGTCTACAAATAAAGATACCCAAATGTTGCACATGTTTAATTCATCATGTCGGTATAATATACTATTCATGTACACACACACACACACACACACACACACACATACACACACACACACCAACAAGTGTTGGATGACATACGAACAACTGAGGAGGAGGTGAAGAAGCTCTTAAGTGACCTTGACACCTCAAAGGCGATGGGACCGGACAACATCTCCCCATGGGTCCTTAGAGAAGGAGCAGAGATGCTGTGTGTGCCTCTAACCACAATCTTCAACACATCCCTTGAAACTGGGCAACTACCTGAGAAATGGAAGACAGCTAATGTAGTCCCCATATTTAAGAAAGGAAACAGAAACGAGGCACTAAACTACAGACCTGTGTCACTGACATGTATTGTGTGCAAAGTCATGGAGAAGATTATCAGGAGGAGAGTGGTCGAACACTTGGAAAGGAACAAGATTATAAATGAAAACCAGCATGGGTTCATGGAAGGCAAATCTTGTATCACAAACCTCCTGGAGTTTTATGACAAGGTAACAGAAGTAAGACACGAGAGAGAGGGTTGGGTAGATTGCGTTTTCCTAGACTGCAGGAAGGCCTTTGACACAGTTCCCCACAAGAGATTAGTGCAGAAGCTGGAGGATCAGGCACACGTAAAAGGAAGGGCACTGCAATGGATAAGGGAATACCTGACAGGGAGGCAGCAACGAGTCATGGTACGTGAAGAGGTATCACAGTGGGCGCCTGTTACGAGCGGGGTCCCACAGGGGTCAGTTCTAGGACCAGTGCTATTTTTGATATATGTGAACGACATGATGGAAGGAATAGACTCTGAAGTGTCCCTGTTCGCAGATGACGTGAAGTTGATGAGAAGAATTAAATCGGACGAGGATGAGGCAGGACTGCAAAGAGACCTGGAGAGGCTGGACATGTGGTCCAGTAACTGGCTCCTCGAATTCAATCCAGCCAAATGCAAAGTCATGAAGATTGGGGAGGGGCAAAGAAGACCGCAGACAGAATATAGGCTAGGTGGACAAAGACTACAGACCTCACTCAGGGAGAAAGACCTTGGGGTGACCATAACACCGAGCACATCACCGGAGGCACACATCAACCAAATAACCGCTGCAGCATACGGGCGCCTGGCAAACCTGAGAATAGCGTTCCGATACCTTAATAAGGAATCGTTCAAGACACTGTACACTGTGTATGTTAGACCCATACTGGAGTATGCAGCACCAGTCTGGAACCCACACCTGGTCAAGCACGTCAAGAAGTTAGAGAAAGTACAAAGGTTTGCAACAAGGCTAGTCCCAGAGCTCAAGGGAATGTCGTACGAGGAAAGGTTAAGGGAAATCGGACTGACGACACTGGAGGACAGAAGGGTCAGGGGAGACATGATAACGACATACAAGATACTGCGGGGAATAGACAAGGTGGACAGAGATAGGATGTTCCAGAGAGGGGACACAGGGACAAGGGGTCACAACTGGAAGCTGAAGACTCAGACGAGTCACAGGGACGTTAGGAAGTATTTCTTCAGTCATAGAGTTGTCAGCAAGTGGAATAGCCTAGCAAGTGAAGTAGTGGAGGCAGGAACCATACATAGTTTTAAGAAGAGGTATGACAAAGCTCAGGAAGCAGAGAGAGAGAGGATCCAGTAGCGATCAGTGAAGAGGCGGGGCCAGGAGCTGAGTCTCGACCCCTGCAGCCACAATTAGGTGAGTACAATTAGGTGAGTACACACACCGTCCCAAGCTAACACCCACCATCACGTCCCTTTCAACTACAATATCCCTAGAATCCTCGGCACTAAATTTTGCTTTCAGTAAACCCAGCAAATGGCTGTCTCGCGCCTCTGCCCTACAGCTGAATCTTCATCAGTCTGACCTGATGGAAGTAGTTAGTAATCTGTTTGACATGGTGTTTCTAGGTCATTTGAAGTCAGACTGACCTGGTGATTCTAAGAGGTTTAAAGTTCGTTTGATTTGGTGTTGGTTTGTAGCTCGTGTGGCCTGGTGATCCTAGATCGTTAGTAGCTCGTTTGACGTGCTGGTTTTAAGTAGTTCATTTGACTTCAACATTTTCTCACTTGTTTTATATTTGTGCTCTATATGACGAAAAGTACCTTTTTTGGAGTCAAATTTTGGTAATGAAAAACGCAGTAATTCGCCTATAAAATGGTTCTCATATTTATTGTAATCATACAGTACAGTGGTAGAGTGTAGGGTTATCCCTCTCATAGCCTGAGGTTCGAATCTCGTGTGTGTGTATAAAATATATACATACATACGTTTATATATATATATATATATATATATATATATATATATATATATATATATATATATATATATATACATATATATATGTATGTCGTGCCGAATATGTAAAACTGGTCAATTAGCAAGAACTCATTTAAAATTAAGTCCTTTCTTAAATTTTCTCTTATACGTTTAAAGATATATTTTTTCATTAATGTTAATATAAAGATTTTTAATTTTGCACCTAAAGAATCTTAGAAAACTTACCTAACCTTATTATAACAAGAGCAATTTATTTTAACCTAACCCAACTAAATATATTTTAAATACGTTTACAATAATTTAGTACTAAACAAACACAATCAAATATATTTTTTTCGTTAGGTTCAGAATGATTTTGGCGAAATTATTGCATACACAAATTTTCGCTTGTCCTATATGGCAAGATGAGCGTTGCTATTTAAGCCAAGATCGCAAGTTCTGCCTATTCGGCACGACATATATATATATATATATATATATATATATATATATATATATATATATATATATATATATATATATATATATATATACTCAAGCAAAGAGTAATATAATTTTTGCAGATTTCATCAGGACAATACTGAGAAAAAGGAAAACATAATGCTGCTCCGTAACTGAGACGATATATCTGTGTCTGCTAACTTTAGAATTCTCGTGTGTGATCTCTTCTATTTAAACCCAAAATGCTTATTACTAATAAATGATCATGAGCCGCGGGTGTAAGGAGAAATGCTTCTCTTAATTCATTCCAGGGAAAAAGTAATGACCTTTAAGGGGCTAGGCAGTCAGTTTCCATCTAAAAACAAAGAGAGGTTTGATTTAATTTTTCAAAAGGCCTTTAGCAGCAACAAGAAACCTCCGTGTCCGGATTAATTTTAACAGTAACCCCTTATGGGTCACCCAGCTCAAAGGCTCGATTCTCCATATGCAAAACGCTAGACAAATGGTGTTCTTGCAGCCAGGCTTCACCAGATGAATCGGAACAGTAGGCTCGCAGCTATGAGCCTTACGGGAAGAATGTTAGGTTGGTTGGCTGGTTAATGGTACTTAAATCCTAATAGACTACACGAGGGTCATTAAGGCTGCATTTAACCAGCTCACCACTAGTCAGTAAGGTAAACTTTCCACTGTCATAATAGGTCTTGCCATCATATACGGTATAAAGGCGCTTCATGCTGATAAATCCTATAGTCGATGTCTCACGTTATGACTTCAGTAAGCTCTAACAAGAGCGAAACATCGGAAACAAATTTCTTTTAGTAATGAAGGTTTGTCCTGCACCAAGTTCCTTTCTACCAATCACGGAATGGTCAAACTAGTACAAAAACGAGCACTGTCCCGCTAGTTTTAGAAGTGGTTTCCCATGCGTTCCAATCCTGCCCTGCACCAACCGCCAGATCGACCAGGTCATTAACTGGGAAGCCTGGTCTGGGACCGGGGGCAGTAACCCCCGAAATCGCTTCCATTCGTGAATACTCCAATTCATGAATACTCGTTTTGCCACTTGAGCCGAGCGCTGTGTGTTAGGCACGAAATGCGGTTAATAGTATTTTCTTAAGAAGACATTTCGCCAATCAGTCTTTTGAATTGAAAAACGTCCCTGGAAGACGAAACGTTTCCTCAGTAAAATGTCATAAACCGCACATCGTGTCTTAACATCCTTGTCGGAATATTCTACCACTGATAAAAGAGACCATGGGCCTCCTCTCCCTTCCTCGCCAGCAGGTAATATTCCTCGAGTCTAAAAAGGTCGCTCGGGCCATGATTCTCTCCATATATTCCCCAGGATCACTTCTCCCCGACGTATATTGGAACTGGTGTCGTATTTTCATATTTTCTCGCTGGTTTTTGTTTGCTTGCAGCTGAGTAATGATGCGAGTCATTTTTCTTGAAACCTTTGGTTATTACTCCCTTCAAAGACGTCCTTCATATGAAGGAAATTTTGCTCTATATAATGCCACTGTTTGCGTTAATAACGAGCTGCCAGAACCTATATATTTTTCTAAAGAATTTAGTAAGCGTGATGATGCCCTTTAGCGAGTCATATCAGGAAAGTAGGGAGACGAGAGATGGAGGCAAGGGAGATGGAGAGGGGGAAGTGATATAAAGGGAGAGGAAGGTTGAAGGGAGAGAGGTAGGAAAATACGAGGTGGAAAGGCAGGATGACGGGGGGGAAAGTAGATGGGAGAGAGGTGGAGGAAATGAATGTGTAAAGGAAAGCAGATAGAAGACGAGGTGTAAAGGTAGGAAGAAAGGAGAAAGATAGAGGGGAGAGAGATGGTGAATAGTTCCATGTAAGAGAGAGAAAGAGAAGTAGAGGTAGGTAGATGGGAGGCAGAATGAATGATTGATAAGAGTATTACCATATATAATTAAGAAAATCGAGTATTTTCGAGAGGTAAACATCACAGCCGCCATTGTTATGCGTTTCTGTACATTATTTACAACCAAACACAAATGCATCGATGATGTTATTCACTTTACACGGGTTCTAACACCATGAATTTCAAGAAGAATTCTTGCTCACTTTATTTTGATACATGTGGAAGGCTTCTTTATTTACACAGTTATATTTTCTAGTATGCTACATCACACACACACACACACACACACACACACACACACACACACACACACACACACACACACACACACACACACACACACACTACGAAGAAAGGTTGAGGGAAATTGGCCTGACGACACTGGAGGCCAGGAGGGTCAGGGGAGACATGATAACGACATACAAAATACTGCGCGGAATAGACAAGGTGGACAAAGACAGGATGTTCCAGAGATGGGACACAGACACAAGAGGTCACAATTGGAAGTTGAAGACTCAGATGAATCAAAGGGATGTTAGGAAGTATTTCTTCAGTCATAGAGTAGTCAAGCCTAGAAAGTGAAGTAGTGGAGGCGGGAACCATACATAGTTTTAAGGCGAGGTATGATAAAGCTCATGGAGCAGGGAGAGAGAGGACCTAGTAGCAATCAGTGAAGAGGCGGGGCCAGGAGCTATGACTCGACCCCTACAACCACAAATAGGTGAGTACAAATAGGTGAGTACACACACACACACACACACACACACACACACACAGATAAATAATAATGATTCCTATCCTAATTCAGCTAATGGAGGGGATTCTAACCCTCTGTGAATGATCACACTGAAGTATGTAAACCAAGAGGTGTATATATCTCAAGGGTATATACACCGAGAATTAAGTTAAATCATGTTTTAGGTGAAGTAGACAACCATTAAAACAAACAAAGCAGTCATTCACATGAATTGAAGCTGGCTCACTATACTCATTGAATTCTTTGAGAACAGACTAGAATATGTTGATGAGATGGACAAGATTAACATTAATGTGATCTTCCCGGGGAATACTGACAGGTAAAAAAAAAAGCACGTGATAGGGAAGTAATAAAGAGAGGTAATAAAGGCTGGGTAATTGCTATGTCAGCGTCTGACAGACTGCTCGCCTCCACACTCACTGGAGATTATTAATGTTCACATCACAACACTCGCACATGATGCTTCCCAGAGTTCACATTCTTACGTTTCGCAAAATTTTCTACCTAGACAACTTTCAAAAAGGCTTTAGAGGTAAAACAACAGGAACAGCATATTATAGAATTTAATAGTTAGCTTTTACTGGACAGTGTTTCGCTGACAGGTATTGTTGAAAAAAAATCGAATGTGAGTGAATCGTTCAAATAATAACTATAACTATTTCTGTTCAACTATCCCAGTTTCAGAGGAATAAATTCGTACCTGCATCAATTTACAACCTCCTCAACAGATACGAGTCTGAGCCTCTTTCTGCTTCCTCCTTCACACACACACACAATCACTTACCATATATCTATGCCTCAATCTACGAACTGTATGACGCATACCGGCTTTGAAATTGTGTAAGAAGCTCACTCTTTCCTGTGGTAATCGCTAGACGAATGCGCTACGTAATTAGTGCTGAGGAAACTCCTTGTAAGCGCATGTAAAAAATAATCAGAGACCTGATAAGTTAAGAAATCTTCCCAACTGAAAATTTAAAGCAATGAAACCAAAGAAGTTTCACTAAATGGTTCCTGTTGTTGAGTGCAGCCCTTAAAAGATTGCACTCCAGAGTGCACACACCACCCAACACACAACGCACTTCGCTGATGCGAGGCTGAATCCACCACCTATTCCTTACCACAGCCAATAACCATTAGTATGTAAACAGTACACAGCTGCCGGGTTCCAGTGGTGTCCCAAGGCAGACAATCAATCAACTAAGATGGTGACGACAGAATGCTAGTGGTGGCAGCAGCATCGCATTTTGGTTGTGATGTTGGAATGATAAATGATGATAGTAATGGTTATTGTAGTGATGGTGATGATGGTTGTTGTGGTGGTGTGAGGGAAACAAGAATGCTAATATATTGATAAGTCTTATATATTACAGAAGATCATAAGGAAAAAATGCAAGGGTACCTCCAATTTCTCGGATGAAGAACCCTTCACCAGTACCATGAGGCTCATGGATATAATATCCTGTTTGTTATGATGCAATATTTACCTTAAAAGATTTTCAGCATATTCCGGATGGAAAAAATCTTTTATAAGACGAGACTCTAACATTCCAGGGAGAGTATTCTAGCCTTCTCTTGTCTCCCTCTAGACAAAATCCACTGAAAAGCTTTATAAATGGCACGTCTCTCGCTTCCAGCCTCCCTTCCTATCATATCTATCACTACCTTCTACCCGTCAGTTATTTTTTTCGATACCGTTCAACCTGTTCGTGTTGCTCCGATCAATATTTCTCACCGGTCTGTGCTCTTCCTATCAATATATTAAGGTTATATTAAAAAAATGGTATATAGTGAAAATATGGATGGAATTTGCCTTCAGCATATTGGACACATGTTGTGATCTCACTGGAAATATACTACGAGGAATGAAAATTGTCATTTTCCGCTTCAACGAGTTTTGGGTCACGATGGAGACGTTAATATATTGTTTTCCAGGAATATTGGCATTCATGGTTCTCCGATTATGTTTTTTTCTTCTTGGATCAGCGACTTGGCTGCTGGAATCTTTAATTTACTGGAGCCAGCGACCATTGCTGGAACCTCCACCCTACTGGAGAAGTAACGTCTACTGGAACCTCCACTTTCCTTGAGCAGAGCAATGCCTTTTTGAACCTCCCCTCTTCTGGAGAAGTAATGCCCACTGGAATACGCACCCTTCTGAAGAGTGATGTATTCTGGAATCTCCACTTTCATGGAGAAAAGCGATGAATACTGGAACCCCCACTTTCGTTGAGCTGAGCAATGCCTGTTTGAACCTCCATTCTCCCGGAGAAGTAATGCCTGCCGGAACACGCACCCTTCTGGATTAGAGTGATGCTTTCTGGAACCTCCACTCTCCTGGAGAAGAATGATGCCTGCTGGAGGCATCGCAAGGACGTGCGACTGATCGATGAGATTTTTGTTTAATTCTGAGGTCTGTTGTGGAGATAGGAAGAAGATCAAAGAGAGCGAGATTGACAGCGTGAGAAGGAAAGACGGAAAGGCACAGACAAGGGAAGAGAGAGAGAGAGAGAGAGAGAGAGAAATAGAGAGAAATAGAGAGAGCTGCACCATAAGGTACTTCGTAAAGACTGAATTACTTCCTGAAACTAATTACTGAGGCGAATTACACCGTTGTGGGTGTATCCCGATGATCCTAATGTCATTCGGGTTGCTGGTTAATTGAGTTTAAAGCCTATCGACTATACGAGGGTCATTAAAGCTGCAAATAACCCGCGCGCGCGCGCATGTGTGTGTGTGTGTGTGTGTGTGTGTGTGTGTGTGTGTGTGTGTGTGTGTGTGTATGTGTGTGTGTGCATTAATTTATAATAAGAAATCGGTTGGTTAATGGGGTATAAAAATATAGAGAACACACTAGGGTCAACAATTTAGGTTACGCGTTATCTTTTCACCCCAAGACAAGAATATTTTAATTCCTAAAATAGGAAATAAAATAATCTCGCTCTTTGTTTACCAAGAGACATACACCTCTCGGTATACATATATTCTAGCATTTTCTTGCACTGGTTGTCTCGCTCGCTCACAAATTTACTTGTGCAACTTATGACGAATAATCATAGAAATAAAAATATTGTGGAGAAATTTTCTCCAGGAGGGGGAGTCAGCCCCCTTCAGCCCCCTTCAGCCCCTTTCAGCCCCTTTCAGCCCCTTTCAGCCCCTTTCAGCCCTGAGGGGCCCAACCCTCTCAGAAGGGGCAAGCATCTTGTTTACTGCTACAGCGAGTAATTGATCCCAGATGCAGTACCATTATGCGACGTGTAGTCAAGCGACCGCCGATCCGTGCAAGACTCCAGTGTTGCAAAGTGTATTTTAATAAAAAGACAGTCCATCTCTTACCTTAGCAGGACAATTAAGGAAAATCCTGCTCCCACTTTATTATCATGGTAAAGATAGTGTACATTGTTGTCTATGCTTAAGACAGCAAGAATCAAACCTTCTGCTTTGCTTCATGGAGGAAGTGGCAAGGAAGCAAAAGTACTAGGTCAGCTTTTCCTTTATGTGTTAGGGACAGTGACGATGTAGGAGGCTGTGGCGTTTTCAGATTACTTTTGACTCTACTGAGAGTGACACTGACGCCTGGATAACCAACGAAGAACGATCTGTGCGTTAGTGTGAACAAAGTGTCTCACAAAACACAATAAACACTTACAGAGAAGTGTGATCAGCTTCTTCAGTGATAAGATTGTGAACAATAAAGACAAATCATGTGGAACATAGTGTACCAGTGTGCGTATTCCTAGACTATGGAAGACGTGGACATCCAAGGACACTTCAGCTTCTATCAAGTCACCGATACCTGCCGAAGGTGTGAAGAACACCATAGCTCACTCTACAAGAACAAGGTAAGTTGCAAATTTCTTGTAGTACGGGGGACTGCGCAGTTTTTGAGTCGCAAGGAGTTTGTAATCACCCTATAGTCGGCAGTGAGGTGCTGACTTTTGAGTCCACACAAGTACGTAATTTTGTCAGCAATCAGTGAATGAAATATGCTGACATAACACCTCCTAGGGGTAATTTATAATCTTACAAATTATAACTCATTTCAGCCCGTTGAGGAATGGCTTCGACAGCATCTCAAGACCGAGTCTGCAGGGGCGGCTGTGCAGGTGATAAGCTGTCTTTCTAAGTTAAGTTTTTCCTATATTTAATGTATAAGCTTAGCTGGTAATCCCATTTCTCAACAAATATTTTACTTAAATTTAAAAAAAAAAAATAGGTAAATTACCCGTATTTGACGATCATTCAACAAAAAAATTTAGAATCGGTAATATATGTACAGATATACTAATACAGCATTTTATGACCTCTTCGCAAGTGTTGTCCATTTGTGCAACATCTGGGAATCTTTATTGAGGAAACGTTTCGCCAAGCAGTGGCTTCTTCAGTCCAATACATAGAAGAGTGATAAAAGATGAAGAGTTGGAGGAAATAAGTCCCTTCAGCCTGAAGACGATGTGTTCGGTCTATCAGTCTTATCGGCTTTCTAAACTGCATCAAATTTGATTGTAACTGGATTATCTAAAATCAAAATTATCAGCTTTGTGGAAGAGAAATAAATCGTTAATTTTGCGCATGCTCGCGGTTAATATTTATTGGTACAGTGGTATAAAATACATACACGATGGAAAAATAAACACAAATGCATTATAATGTGATCCTTTATTGACTACGTTTCGCCCACACAGTGAACTTTATCAGGTCATAGACAGATCTGTTAGTGACTTGATACGCTTGAGGGGAGGTTCCTTGACGCTGGTGAGGGGCTCTTTATCTAGGGAATTGGGTCTATGTTCCAAATCCCTAAATTAAGCCTGATGCCTTTCATCTGTGTGGGCGAAACGTAGTCAGTAAAAGATCGCCTTATAATGTATATGCGTCTGTTTTATCACTGGTACAGAGGATTGGAACTTACACACGTTCATCCTCTCACCAATAACTCTCCTCTTTTCTCCAACATGTCTCCCTCCCACCGCCAACACTCCCCCTTTCCCACCTAACACCCCTCCTCTCCCCATCCCCCCCTACTTCTCCCAAAACCCCGGCGTTGAAAATCATTGTATTTCCCGGAAAAAAAATAGCGTTAGAAAACTTTAACCATTTCAGACTATATCAGTTATTATAATTTCCGTGCTAATATTTTATCGCCACTTACGTCAAATGGAATTGATATAAATGAGAAATTTTATGCTCCTTAAGTTTTTTTGCGTTTTAACACTAAGAAAAAAACCTCAGTGGCTAATTTTGTAGAGGGTTAATTGATTTGCAACAAATTTAGCCTGAATTGTGCCTTTCATCCATAATTATAAAGTAAAATTTTTGCTTACAAAAACAATTTTCATATCTTAACGTCATGTGAAACTCACGAAGTGATTACGCAAACTTTTTGGGGGTTATTTTTTTCCAAGTTCTGATTACGCAATTTTCTTCGTGGAATTTTTACTTATTTTAAGTCGAAATTTTACTTTCTGCTTTCAACTTCTTTCAACCAACGATTTCAGCACCCATTACTAATAGCATCCGTTTAAGTTTTTAGTTTTCTTCAAAACCGTATTGCTACCACTATTGTCTGTAAAAATATTTTCTTTATTTTCTTACTGGCCATCTAAGATAAGCCTAAATTCAGGTAAATATTTTGTCACTAAAATATATATATAGTATGTTATTAGATTTATTAGACTTATAGCAAATAATGATTCACGTGCACTGTTGTGATTGGCTTATTCCTCAAGGAGTTACCTGACATGGTTCTTTGTCATGTGAATGTCCACTGAGAAGTCTTGCCTTCGTGGATGAGGCTCAGCAAGATGGCGGAGTCTCGGGACCTCTTCGGTCTGGCAATGGCCGCCTTTCCAGTGTTGAATTCAGTGGTTTGAATGCTTTTTTAAAATACATAACATAGACTTTCAACGGTATTCTGTATCATTTTCATTGAAGTCTTGTGGCTTCCAGGGTATTAGCCCCTCTGATTTCAAAGGTAGGAGCCCCAGTGGCTTCCAGGCAGGGACCTCACTGGCCTCCAGGATAGGAGTTCCACTAGCTTCCAGGATAGGAGTTCCACTGGCTTCCAGGATAGGAGTTCCACTGGCTTCCAGGATAGGAGTTCCACTGGCTTCCAGGATAGGAGTTCCACTGGCTTCCAGGACAGGAGTTCCACTGGCTTCCAGGATAGAAGTTCCACTGGCTTCCAGGATAAGAGTTCCACTGGCTTCCAGGATAGGAGCCACCAATTGGCTTCCAGGATAGGAGTCCCACTGGATTCAAGAGAATGCTCCACTCCCATATACCGATAAACCTTCACCCACTTGCGATTTACAAGCAAAATAAAATGTGTGCAACGATTCACGTTGGCTAGCAATTTTGAGCAGTGCCGAAGCCTTTATTTATCGGTCAGTACCACTGTAATAAAACCCCCCAGTGAGCATGTCTTTAAGCGATTCAGAGAAGCTAACACGCAACTCTCGCTAGAGCCTAATTGATATATGGATTGGAAGCAGGGAGAATTGCAAGAGGAAGAGGGAAGGCGTGTAGTGCGTCGTGTACTTGCCTGTTTGTGGTTACAAATGCTACAGGAGTAGAGTCATAACTCCTGGACCCATTTTTCAGTTGGCTGTGACCTGATATATTCCCGGATATCATCGTGAGCCTTATGATGCCCTATGAGTCTGCCTGTACTTCTTAACTCACATCTTTCCACTTTATGATTACTCCGACACTCATAAAATATTTCCAAATTTTATAATGACTTGTTTGTTTCTTAAAACATGTGTATATTTGTGCACATGTGTATATGCACGTGTGTATTTGAATGCTAGTGCATGCAGTGTGCGTGACTGGAAAGTGATGTGCGGGTAGCAAGTAAAGCGAAGAACTCACTGAGTGGTTAACTCCCAACTTTTGCGAAAATAAAAGTTGCTGAGAAGAAAAAAAATAAGTTTTAAACTAATGCCAGGCGGCGAGGGGAAAACTTACTAAGTCTGCCTTTTAGTAATGGTTCTTCCTCTTCTACAAATATTTGCGCAAAAAGGGAAGATTTTAAGTCTTCTGTTCCACGCACACAAGTCCGAATACTCACCCACACCCCCACCAAGCTTGTCCTTACCTCAGGTTAGACACCCCACTCTCCCTCCGAATCCCAAAGCTTCCGTTACCACTCGCCCTAATCACAACTCCCGACACCACTCACCCTACTCCTAACATCACTCACACAACTCACCCTACGACATACTACGCACCCTTACCTCACCAAAACGATAGCGAATATGCACAGACCACTCCTCCCATTTTCATTCCCACACCCGTTCGCCTCCTTTCACATGCACTTTATCTCGCCTGTATGTTTGCATAACTATACATCAACCCCAGACCCCACCATCTAGCTCACCCGGCCCCCTACCTCAAACTGGACTGCAGTATCAACGTCAGTGCCAAATAAAAAATCACTATCCAAATACACACACACAGGACCGGTCATTCCTGAGTTCGGCTGCTTCTCCGATACCCACCTACTTCCCGATAACAAGTTATTCAACATCAAAGTGAAAGAGGAACACAGAATTAACGGTTTGTTTGAAGCACACAAAGGAAATGAAGACTCGTTGATGCATAATATCAACGAGTTCAAAGTTACAATAAAAGAAGAAATCCTAGGCATAACTGTATTCACGGTGACAAAGGAGAAATTGTACGATATAGAAATAAACGAAGAGCCTAACAAGAGGCTTGAGACTATATTCACAGTGCACAGTGTTGATATACTATAAACACTGTTACCTGAGAACATGTCATGTAAATATGAAATAAGGAAATATTTTGGTATGGTTATTCAGTAATGTCTGAGATATAATTACTCTTAGCTTTAAAGGAATACTATTAGTTATGCTCTTACCCAAAACAGTTTTCTATAGTTAACTCTGGTATGCCTTTGTTGTAGTTTTCTTCAGCAGAATGTCTCTGACAATGATATTCAGTAACATAGACAAGGGTCTCCTTACACATCTCACGCAACCCAAACCCCTTAAAAATAATGACTCTATTACTTAAGGCATCAAATAACGCCAGTCCACTCATTATCGAGGCATGTTATCGATGCCCGAATACCACAGCCTCGCAGAACTGCGCTCTGGTGCCAGGCGGAGACAATACCAAGCTCAATATCTTTTATTTTCCCTCGTGACAAAGGCCAACTGCAAAGAAAACGTGGCTAAAAGAGACTCTGTTTGTGCCTACTATTCGCCATATATTTTTTTTTTAATAAAATCTCCCACCACAGTAGATTGACCCACAAAAAGAAAACATATTCATCATCATTCATTCAATAACCTTATTGTTAGACTGGGTGGACATTACAATTCAAATAGTCCTCCGAGCAGCAAAATTTTCTCCTCTTCCTCCAGTTGTAGCTTGGAGGGCTGTTTGCGATAGGTTTTTAAACTCAAAATCTCGACATATGGAAATCTCTATAACCGATAGGAAACCCGTTTACTTGGCAGACGGAGCGAAATACCTTCATTAAAAGAAAGCAGAGGTGCGATTAGGACACTAAGAGTGTGTTGAATTTGGACTGCGTGCTGCCACCACCAGCAACCTAGTCGGTCAGTCAGGCAACCAGAAATTTTAGCCTGGGACCAAGCCTCGAGGGCGATGACCCCAGTAGCGTCATATAGTAATAATAAGTTAATGTGATCAGAAAAGAGTGTTGCCGAGGCAACAATCAGAATAGCAAGTTTTGGTCTTTCTTGCTTTAGCTAGAACGTCCATTGTCCTGTCCTGAATGTTTTGTGCGTAGTTGTGAGGGAAGCCTGGCTGCGAGAGTGGGAATTTTGTCTTGGGATTAGCGAAAATAACTTCACACTCAAAGCTTTAGTGAAGGTAAATATCTCACACTTAAGGCTGTAGTGAGGATAACCTCACAATTAAAATTCTAGTGAGCATAACGACCTCACACTTAAGGCTGTAGTGAGGATAACCTCACAATTAAAATTCTAGTGAGCATAACGACCTCACACTTAAGGCTGTAGTGAGGGTAGCGCTCACACACTTAGCCAGACGCTTGCTTGGGTCACTGGCCGCTTTCATCGTCTGGAGTATCTGGCTTATAAACTGGTTATATTGTGGGCTTTTTGTTTTGTTATTGCACTTGCGAGACTATTGAACCAGATGTGTGTGTGTGTGTGTGTGTTTCTCCTCAGCTGTCCCTCCTCTTGCCTTTTTCTTCTTGTCCCTCCCTGTCTCCGTCAGTCTCGCTGTCACACCCGCTCTTCACACTGTAAACAAGCGTGCCATCAAGCTAAGAGACCATCCACATCACTTACACAAGCTGCAGCCGGGAGAGCCCTCAGTTTTATGCTATTCCATTACCAAAACAAACTTTTCTCACTTGCCTTCCTCAAGCCGCGTGCATCTCCTCTTTCCTCTTTTCTCACTCTTCCTCTCTCTCTCTCTCTCTCTCTCTCTCTCTCTCTCTCTCTCTCTCTCTCTCTCTCTCTCTCTCTCTCCTTTTCCATGACGTCACTCGCTCCCACTGTCTCTCTTCCTTCCCCATTTTCTCATCCTCTGCCAAATCCAATTAAGGAAAATCAATGTGAAATCGACGAAACTCTTAAAAAAAGGAAACATCGGAGCATCCATTCTGTTGTGGGAAACACGAGAAATGAAGTCACGTTAAAAATGAAAAGGTCAGAGTGCAACAATGTCTTGTGGGAAATTTAGAGTAGAGGAGCCACTTCCCTCCGAGTGACTCTCCCTTTGATTCATGTTCATAAATCCACGAGTGCGAGTTGCTTTGTTATTTGATTACATGTTAAACATTGGAAATTGTGTTTAGCGTGAAAATCTTGCAGGAAATATATTTTTTTCTTTACTGGTGCGCTTTACTAGTGCTAGAAAATATTAAAGGTGAAAGTATTGGACAGTATGTTGACCCTTCAATGTCAAAGTATTTTTAAGGGAATGTGTACGCCGCAGTTCTAAGAATAAGTGTCTGTCAGTGATAACACTTTCTCAGAGAAACCTTATTGGCATCTTTGAGGATTCAAAATATGTACCACAGAATTCACTGAATTTCATTTATGAAGTTTTTCCTTCTCGGTCACTCACGGGATTCAATTGCGTTATGCTGACAACAGTGAAAAAAAAAAGGACACACGTTTCACGTCAAGAAACATCGTGCCATAATTCTGTTTTTCAAAGTTTTTCTTCTCCTCAGTGACTAACTATTGTTAAAGAATGTTGTGTCTTCCACAGTCACTGACTGTTTCCTGGGAAGGCATTATTTACCTCAGCATCTCCAGAGAGAGAGAGAGAGTGAGTCTGGTATTTACTCAGTGCTATTGTGTTTGTCGGAGCCTTTAAAACTTCAAGAAACGAGGTAGGATCGAAGCAGAATTTGTGGAAAGGTCAGAAATCCTCCATAAGTATAGTGATTAAGGATGGATTATTCTACTTTTCACATTTAAAACATATGCGCCAATGCAAATCTGTAATTTCATATGTATATATGTATATATATTTATATAATATATATATATATATATATATATATATATATATATATATATATATATATATATGTGTGTGTGTGTGTGTGTGTGTGTGTGTGTGTGTGAGTGTGTGTGTGTGTGTGTGTGTGTGAGTGTATGTGTGCGTGTGTATGTGTGTGTGTATGTGTGTGTGTATATGTGTGTGTATGTGTGTGTGTGTGTGTGTGTGTGTATAGATGCACGATGCCCTACTGACGTACCCTGCCCGTCTTCCTTACTTCAAGGGCCTATTAAAACATGGCCTCCTCGATAATTCTTAAACCTTGTCGAGACCATAAATATTCCTGAAGAGGGAATTGCTTCGGAAGGCTACAATATGCACACGAATAACAGTTAGCGTCGATTTTCGTAGAACCACTTAAATTATCATTATCTTTAATTATAATTCTCTCTTGGAACCGGTTTTTTATGGGGAAATTTTTTGCCTAAATCCTTAATATTTCATATTAAAGTAGAAGTGCTATTTTAAAGCCATGAAAGCATGACCTGCATAATATGCTATTGGTTATTTTCAGTAAAGTATCTTAATACGGATAATACGGATAAGAGTCATACGTTCATTTCTTCATGACTCTAGTAAGACTTAGGAAGGTTGACGGTAGAAGTGATGAGTGAAAGTTACACATAATGTTGTGTATTTCACAATTTACCCAAAATTAAAAACGATATATTATTAGTAGTATAATTCGTTATTATTATTATCATTTATTATATATGGAGTATATAAATTTCTCGGTGAATGTGCACTAATAGGTGGACATCATTCAGTTTACTTATATTGCATTGTAAGTAAACTGTCAGTCAATATACAATGGAAGTGTAATTCTTTCTCCAGGAAATAGAGTTCTTTGAATCGAGTCTGAACGTCTCCCATTTTCCCAGGCGCTATACGACACCTACGAGTTTAGCGCTCCCCCTGTGAATGTAACGATAATAATTGACATTTGGTGCAAAGGTGAAATGCAGCTTCAGACTTTTAAAAAAATGCAGTATTTGTGCATTTGGTCGGTTACCCGAGCAAATGTTTTAAGAGGTCGCTTCCAAGAACACAAAACATCTGATACAGACTTCCCGCAAGCTGAAAAGAAAACATGACTTGCGACTTTCTCCAAGAACTGCGCCAGGGACAAGAAATTTGAGTGATGGGCAACTGGAGGCGATTAATTTCCCCCAAGGTGTCACTGTGGACGGGCCAGGCCTCATAAACTGGTTTTCTAATGTTTTACTGCGCATGTGTTTCTGCACGGCCTCGTCAATGGCTCAAGACGCCTTCGAAAGCCAACGCTAGCTACGACATTTGCTTCCTAACTGGGCTGCATGACCCGCACGGGTTTACTGCTTCATTTTCAATTTAATATTATTTTTTTATTATATCAGAAGGTTAATAAGCAGTAGGGTTAATACCACAAGATAGTCCAATAAAATCAGAATGTCATCAGACTGTCGTATTTCCATTGGAATCTGTAATCCTTTATCCCAGGATGCGACCCGCACCGGCCGCCTAACGCCCAGGTACCTACTTACTGCTAGGTGAACAAGGGAAAAATGTGTAAGGAAACTAGTCCATCGTTTCTGCTCGTCCGAAGATCAGAACTCGGCCTCTTAGTGTGTGAACCAAAAACCGCTACCGAGTGAGCCAGGAACACTTAAATCATAATTTCCTTGGCAAAAAAAAAAAAAAACGTATTTTAACAGCACCTAACCAGTCAATAAATTTTATAAGCAAGGAGGAAGTAAACACCGATAAGTCTCGAATGCAAAAAGTTGGAAAACATTTGCGTTGGTGGGAACGACACCAGCTTACAATCAATTCAGCGTATATATGCGTATAAACGTACATCCCAAAACTCTCGGATATTATTCTAACTCCTCAAGATTTTGAAGAGGCAATTAATGACATGCCCATGCACTCTGCCCCAGGCCCAGACTCGTGGAACTCCGTGTTCATCAAGAACTGCAAGAAGTCCCTATCATGTGCCTTCAGCATTTTTTGGAGAGGGAGCATGGACACAGGGGTCATCCCACACACACACACACTAAAAACAACAGACATAGCCCCACTTCACAAAGGTGGCAGTATAGCAGTTGCAAATAACTACAGACCAATAGCACTAACATCCCATATAAAAATCTTTGAGAGGGTTCTAAGAAGCAAGATAGCCAACCACCTAGATACCCATCAGTTACACAACCCAGGGCAACACGGGTTTAGAGCAGGTCGTTCCTGCCTGTCCCAGCTACTGGACCACTATGACAAGGTCCTAGATGCTGTAGAGGATAAACAAAATACAGATGTAGTATACACAGACTTTGCAAAAGCTTTCGACAAGTGTGACCATGGTGTAATAGCACACAAAATGCGGAATAAAGGAATAACGGGAAAAGTTGGTAGATGGTTCTACAACTTCCTGAAAACAGAACACAAAGAGTAATAGTAAACAGAGTAAAGTCCCAGGCAGCCATGGTAAAAAGCTCTGTTCCACAACGCACAGTGCTCGCTCCCATTCTATTCCTCATCCTCATTTCTGACATAGAGATGTAAGCCATAGCTCCGTGTCTTCCTTTGCGGACGACACCCGGATTACCATGGCAGTGACCTCCATCGAAGGCACTGCGAATGGGCCACTCAAAACGATATGAAGTTCAACGAGGAGAAATTTCAACTACTCAGATATGGAAAACTTGAAGAAATTGAAAATGTGTCAGGGTATACCACAAATTCTAACCATACAATAGAGCGGAAAAGTATATGAAGGACCTGGGAGTGATAATGTCAGAAGAACTCGCCTTCAAAGACCACAACAATGTATCTACCTCATCCGCTAGAAAAATGATAGGATGGATAATGAGAACCCTCAAAACCTAGAGAGCTTGTGCTCTCTAGGCTGGAATACTGCTGTATACTAACGGTCCCCTTCAAGGCTGGCGATATTGCAGACCTGGAGAGTGTAAAATAACTTTCACTGCACACATAAGTGCGATAAGGCACTTAAACTACTGGGAACGGATGAAGGTCCTTGATCTGTATTCCCTTGAACGCAGGCGAGAGAGATACATGATAATATACACTTGGAAGGTCCTGGAGGGACTGGTACCAAATCTGCACACGAAAATCGCTCCATATGAAAGCAAACGACTCGGCAGAAGATGCAACATTTTCCCGATGAAAAGCAGGGGTGCCATAAGTACACTGAGAAACAACACAATAAGTGTCCGGGGCCCAAGACTGTTCAATTGCCTCCCAGCATACATAAGAGGGATTACCAATAGACCCCTAGCTGTCTTCAAGAAGGCACTGGACAGGCACCTAAAGTCAATACCTGACCAACCGGGCTGTTGTTCGTACGTCAGCTTGCGTGAGGCCAGCAGTAACAGCCTGGTTGATCAGACCCTGATCCACCATGAGGCCTGGTCTCAGACCGGGCCGCGGGGGCGTTGACCCCGAAACCCTATCCAGGTAAACTCCAAGAGATATACCAACCTCTCGTTGCATATATCCATCAGAAATTATGACACGATAACGAATTGCATGTAATTCTAACTGATGCCACTAATATTCATGTAACTTATTTATTTTAATGTTTTTTTTTACTACTAATAATAATGAGGGCAGTGTAACCCAAAGATCTCAAATTACAGTTTGTTAGTTAATGGGATTTAAAAACCCATTGACTACACGAGGGTCATTAATTAAATGTGCATGTCACCTGTTTGTCATAGGATATATACACCTTTGTCTGACTTTTTTGGGGTTATCGTAGGTGATTTTCATATATATTACTATGTTTGCTTGTACTTATGTGAACCTGTACTTAAATAAACTTGCTTAATCCCATGAAGTTGGTGTTTGACTTTATTTGGTGATACTAAGGTAATTTACACATGTTGGAGTGTCTTAGGCAAACTTATGACTAGCTTACGAATTATGAAGTAATAGCTGTAATCAGAATTTTATGTTTAGTCATGTGTAGATTAGGGTTAGTCACAGATATCAATATGTGCAAGATAAGGTACTACGTTCCACAATCAGTTCTCCTGGCACTGTACCATTCACTCATATACCCTTATCTTACATATGGAATTTGTGCATGGGGATCAACAACATCCAATCACCTTAAACCCCTAATAACCCAGCAAAAGGCAGCAGTAATATTGATAACAAATTCCCACTCCCGCCAGCATACTCCACCAATTTTCAAAAGTCTGAATCTGCTCACCATTAAGAACATCCATACTTATTCATGTGCCTACTTCATACACAGAACAATACACGAAAATATAAATCCTCCACTCAAACTTCTCCTCACCAACCTAAACAGGACATATGACCACAACACAAGACACAGATCTCTTTTTGATATGCCTTGTGTCCATATCACACTGTGTAAAAACTCTATGCACATAAAGGGCCCCAAAATATGGAATTCATTACCAGAAGATGTAACCCGGTCTGAAAATCAATTTAAGACTCTTCTCAAATGCCACTTAATCACCCTAGACTAAACGCTAAATACTCAGTACACATTTACTGACTTATGTTCTCCCACATCATAACTTCAACAATCACTTTGAACCTTTAATCCCTTGTTGACAGGAATATAACTGAATCATTGTTTTCACAAAAAGCATTTCTGAATATATGAATATTTTTTTTTTTTTTTTTTTTTATTCACCGGTATTATCCCGGCCCGGGTCTTTTCCAAGTAGTGGTGACCCGGCCTTGGCTCCCTATCTGGGGAGTGTCTCGAGACTTAAGTCTCCCATGGGAGGAAGGACAAGTACCTCCTCATCTTTGGGACCAAGTGTCCCCAGGCCTAGCCACATTCCCCGCCCTCACGGGGCTCGTAGGGAGAAGCTAGGCCTCTGGTCTGCCATCTACCCCGCCTCAAAGGGGCTCGTGGGGATGGCAGTCTTATGAGCTGCAGATGGTAGCAAGCTCAGGCTATATATGAATATATCTTTTGTCTTATACAATTTTTAATTCATTTATAATTAATAATCTACTGTACAACTATGAAATAATTACTATCCTACTGCACAAATATGATATAATGTAAGCCAATAATGTTAAGTTGGCCCATAATGCCAGGCATAATAGAAGCTCTCTTTGCATTGCAACCCACTATTGTAAATACAAAATCTCAATGTACTGTTTGCAAAGACATAAAATAAATAAATTAATAAAAAAAAGTAGTTACTATGCAAGACCATTGTAAAAATCTAAAATTACGCACTGAATCTCAAGTAGTTTTATTACTTAATTAGTTTACTTCCTCGCTTATCATTTCTCTGCTTTCTTGCTCATTTACTTATTTACTTTAATTACTTGAACACACATTTGTCTAAACTCCACGATTAATATAGTTCAGGTTCAGCATTGAAAGCATTTTCTATAAAGGACACAAACACATCACCAGAGAAAACGTACTCAGATTTTCATGGATGACTTCAGAAAGTAAGCAGATAATGGACTTTTGTCGCAGTAATGTTTGTCAAGTGATAAGGTAAGATTGAATATGTTTTCGAACTATCCTAGAACACTATTAAACAGCGAGTCCTCTTGTCTTTTTAAAATGAGGTGTAAAATTTGGGTGGGGTTGGCCAGTAGTTGCTTAATGAGTCAGAAGCCAGTACTCCTAGCTCAATTTCTAGTGGCCTCACCTAACACACTGAAGGACTGGGGATCGATTCCCCAGCGAATTGAAACGTTGGGTATGTTTCCCTCACTTATGTTGCCCAGTAAAGTCAAACAGTGTTACTTATTTCCAAGACTAAATTCACTGTGCGTCTTTGTACAATGAAGCAAAGAATTTACTTGCATCCCTGTTTAGAGAATTAATGTATTCGTGACTGGTGATGTACAAGTAATATGCAGTCTTAATTACACCTCATCTAGTAGACACCAGGTAAATCAATCAAGTTTTTCTTAATGGGTTCCTTAATATTTAGCATTATTAAGCAAATATATACACTGTATTATATTTAACTCAGTTTGAATAAACATATTAAAAGAAAACAAAACATATATACATCAAAGCAATGGTATATTATTGACTTTTATCCAATACATAAATACGGAATTTCTTTTTTAACTTCTGCAGATTCATTCATCGGGTATTCTTTTAGCTCGGGTCCGAAATTTATTTTTGGTGACTTTGTATTCGATTACAAATTTACTAATAATTTTCAAGTTGTAAGTATAGGTTTTATGAAAATGTTTATATACAGTGAGGATTTCTTTCAGTTGAACATTTAAACTGCTGACATAATGTTAAATATTAAATATTGTCGGATTACCTGTGTTTTGACTAACTTAATCTTGCAGATATATTTGCTCTGTCATGGTTAACTGACTTGCCATTTTAAGTTGTTGGTTTGCTTCAGATTGACTTACAGGTGCTAATTTGAGGGGGTATCAAAATAGAAAAAAGTCACAATATTGAATTATCATATGCCAAACGTATCCCCAACATATGCCTTAACTAAGAAAACCATTGTAAAAAATTTACAGTATATAGATTAAACATATTTGAAAGATTGAGTACTTCAGTAGGCTCACCTGTTTGAAAGAGCTGAGGGCGCCATTGATACGGAGAGTGTCGGCAGCGATAGTGGCGATGCCTTCGGAGGTAGCATGAGTGCCACATGATTCTTGACGAGGGAGGTAGCGTAGGGAGGCTGAAGGCTTAGGATGGTGGCAGTGGAGGCACGTTTCCGGCTGCGAATGCTGCCGAATGATGCGGTCTCTATATAGCGTTGGCGCCACTACCACCACTTCGCTAATGCCGCCCTGCACTGACCGCACACTCTCGTGTGACGGCGCCCGCGGTAAGTGCGAGCAGGAACACCTCACCTGCGGCGCTAGAAGGCGGTACCCGCGGTACTCCGGCCGGTTACTGCTTTCCCGAGCGTGGAGCTCTATGTCAGGGACGGAACGGGTGGCGCCAACGTCGTCGGCGCCTCCCTGATGACATCGCTGGTTGAGAGAGACGAGAGCTGAGGAAGGAATGTACGACATCATTACACTGTCGCCGCTGTCGCCACTCTCCCCCATGGTGATGAGAGGTCGTGGCATCATGCGGGTGTTATCCGCTGGCAGCACCAACAGATTCTCGCTGCTAGTGGCCCTAGATGAAGGGCTTAGCGGTGTTACCATCACGCGCCCTCAACCACACCCGCACACCCGCCTCGCCGCATGGGGCCACCCATCTGGGACCGAACCCACATTACAGGCGACGGAGAGATGGAAGGGATGGAGTGCAATTTGTAACGTGCGGCCGACTCTACCGCCCTCTCTGACACTCCTCGTACCCAGCCTGCAAAAAGAAAAAATATGTATATTAATTTTCAGAACTGAAGAGTAAACGTTTCAACACTGGAGCTGGAATGATTTACGATGAACGTTCAAATTGCAAATGAAAATTAATAGGTTTAGGTCTGTTTTGGTTTACTATTAGTCCGCAACTTAATAATGGTCCAGACTGGACCGAAATGTAGTCCGGCTTTCATTTCAGTATGTGATTAAGTTGTGAATGATCAGTACAGTTGTACCTTTTTATGTCCCCGAATGCTATAACAAAACGAAAACACAATGGACGATAATGTTTCTTTCCTTCACTTTAAGAAACTTATAAATGTTTTCACCGACCAACATTCCTCTAGCATCACTGCTGCGTCAGTCAAGCTAAATAATTCAACCATCACAAGCAGGTTTAGCTGGGTTAATATCTCACCAGCAACTTTGGCAGTATTGTAAGCTAGGTTACAGAACAATACAAATGTGGATATTCCAACGTGCGATACTTAAGTAATAGATTTATAAGTTTAGTATGTGTGTGACATGGATAACTGTTTAGCAGCATAAACACAATCTATACAATAGTCACCCCTTTTTTTTTTTTTATCTTGATAAGCGTGTTATTGCGAGATAAATATCTTGAAAGGGAGATGCACATTACTAGTGAGACAGATGTATGGCTAGTGAGATAGACACCCTTCTATAGAGATGAACTCTTTTCCAAGAAGCTAGTCACCCTATGAAGCTAGATAGACCCCATGAGCTAGACACCTTCCTAACGAGAGAGAGATTTTTTTTTTTAATGCGAGATCGATGCCCTTGTCACAAAAAAACGCAGTTAAAGTGAGATTTATCTACTCCCGAGAAAGACGTACTTCTAGACAGATAGGTACACTTCTTATCTAGAGAGATAGATACACTTCATAGCTCCTTGATAATGTGAGAAGTCACGAAAGCGCTTGGAATTTCACTATCCTTTCACAGTGGTTGTTTTGCATATTCTGATATCACCTGTTTACTGTGATCTTATTGCACTTCTAGATAAATATAGGCCCTACAGAGTAAGATACGGTTATTATATAAATCCATCAATGCAGTAAATCACATGGCAACAGATTAAAATCAAGAAGAAAGAATTTCCAGGAGCTCAAACATGAAATTACAGCTTCACCATCGTTACTTTCCGCAATGGAGCTTCAATAGTGACGTCTCTTGTTGCAAAAACCTCTCCTCCCTTGTCTATACATTAAGCAGAAGCTTATCTTTTAACAGCACCTCCTGAGGCCACCACCGGCATATTCCTCTGGGATATTCCACAGTCCGCTGCTCAAACAACGTCTGCCTGACGAATAATGAAAATTTTGTTTGGCTTTCTTGCATGAAGTTTTTACACAAAATTTCATAATGATGTTTTAATGCCGGCAATCCCGTAAAAGATAACAGATACATAATTAGCACAGGAAACAGGAAAAATATGCTCATGAAAATCTACAGTGAAATGCTTTCATCTTATGGGTTATTTTTTAAACATTATTATAAAAGTATATATATATATATATATATATATATATATATATATATATATATATATATATATATATATATATATATATATATATATATATATACCAGCAATGCATCTCATGAATTTTTTGTACCATATGTAATAAAATATATCTATTATTAGATTGCAGTATATTCTTCGTATTTAATCAAAAAATCTCTCCTCATTTCTCTCATTACATACGTAATTCATTCGTATAGTTTCATTCACTCAAAGTTGCCCAAAATATCCTCTTCCTCTTCCATGAAAGGCTTCGTCTCCCTAATTATTTTACTCACATTTCTTATCATATTTCTTCAAGTAAGGCATCCATACTTCTCTCTCAGCCTCGTATATGACTCATAAATCTTCCTCATTCTTCCCCATGGAGCTGTGGTATATTCCTCAGCGACTCATATTTCTTACGAATATCTGAAAGCAGCATCAACTTTACTACCTAAAGTTGTAACAGTATTTGCATACAGGAAAACATTTATGTTTTTTCTCATTCTGTGTTTAACTGGGAAATGTTGCTTGGTCGACCTGTGTTTTATCTCCCTGGTGGGTCGATGGTGTCAACACTCGACCTATTGTGTGGAGTCGACGATGCCAAAAATATTAGCTCGTCTAGGCAGTTTTGTGTATGTTTATTTTTCCCTCCCCCTGTCTGTCTGTCTGTCTGCCTGTCTGTCTGTCTCTGTCTCTCTCTGTCTCTCTCTGTCTCTCTCTGTCTCTCTCTGTCTGTCTGTCTGTCTCTCTCTCTCTCTCTCTCTCTCTCTCTCTCTCTCTCTCTCTCTCTCTCTCTCTCTCTCTCTCTCTCTCTCTCTCTCTCTCTCTCTCTCTCTCGCTGCCCCATTACCCAGCAAATCGTATAGCATCTTTGGTCCCATTTAAATACTAAATAACGATCAGTTGAACACATTCACTCACGAAAAATATTTCGAAAACAAATGAGATGACCATTAAAGCGAATCCTTCCGGTGGGTTCCTTGATGCAGGTTAGGGGCTCTTGATGTAAGGCATTGGAGTTATCCTCTTCATCCTCGGCTTAAATCTTATTATCCAGGAGGTACTGGTCCTAAATCTGTCCGCCGAAATGACTCCTTACGAGGAATAAAAATATGTTCGACAGACGGGTGGTAGATTCCGTCAGTCAGAAGCGGGAATGTAATGAATTCAGTGATTTATTAATTCGTATGGAGCTGTAAACTCGTGTGCCTCATTCAGCAGTAGCTTAATGAAGGCAGCAAACTTTGCCAGGTATACCATTCTGTGGCCATGCATACTGGGAATTACCAACAGTCTTACAGCTGGCTGTGAGAAAGAATTGAAAAGTCCCTAGAGTTACTTTTAAATCAAGGCCTCCTGCTGGGGACCCTGTCTGAGACCAGGCCGCGGGGGTCGGCGATCCCAAAAATTGACTACAGATAATATAGAGATAACCCCGTTTATTCTCCAGTGAATGTATTGGGCTTACGAGTTTAAAGCTACTCTATGAATATTCATTAGAGGGATATTGTTGCTGTTGTTGTTGTTAGAGAAAATAATCAAAACCTGATGAAAACACAGAAGAGATGCAGGTCATGGTCACAACACAAGATATTCACAGCACCTGAGAGGAGTTTCACAGTGTGTATGAAAGACAGGAAGCGTGACCAAGGGAACACATAAAGCAAACACGCAAATAAGCTACAGTGATATAGAAAAGCATTTGTTGTCAACTTCAGGTCGGTCAGAATATGAAATAACTTGGAGGAAATGCTGGAGGCAGACTCAAGCACAGCTTTAAGAATAAGTATAGCAGGAAAATAGGGAACCCGGAAGGGAGCAGGTAAGAGCCGGGGCCGTGAACTGCGGCTCAACACCTTTAATAACAGCTAGGTAAGTATACACACATCACATACATAAATACGTGTATGCATACATATATATGTACATTTGTATATGTATATATACGAACATACACACCATTAATTAATTGTGTATATTAGCGTCATATAAAATTTATACAGTACATTAATAGGCAAATATAAATCACCTGACATACTGGTGATCAGTTATTATATATACACAGAGGTGCGTATTTCTCTGAGGATAAACATTCAAAAGGTGTGTATTTCTGTATACATATACCGAAAGGTGTGTATCTGTGTATATACACCGAAAGATGTGTATCAATATTTATACACTTATAGGTTTATATTTTTCAGTGTATATACATAGAGAATTGCGTATCCAGAGGTATCCCTGTGTATACACAAATAGGTATATGTCTCTTCGTGCATACACCCAGTGTTGTGCATCTCTATATACAACTTGAGTCATATGTGTATTTCTGTGTATATATACTGAGAGATGTGTATCTCTGTGTGTATACACAGATGTCTCTCAGCGTATATTCACTGATAGTTTCGTCCCTAGTTTAGTGATTAAAGTGTCTTTGATTGGTTGTACACAGATGATATGCGTCCTTAATACCCCTCGTGTAGTCGATAAGCTTGAAACCAGGTAAACAAACCAAGAGAGCGAACTCTATTGGAAAGGTTGACGCTTTATTTTTCACATTCACTCAGTCACCTTCACCCGAGGCAAAGGCAAGAGGGAGCTTTCCTTTGATGTCATTTTCATTTCATCAATTTAAAAGCGAGGCGACGGGATTAACACCTTTAAGGTCAACGATGAATAAAAGGTCACAACATCCAATATGAAAGAATTAACAATACCCAGGATGAAGGAATTAATACCCAGGATGAAGGAATTAATACCCAGGATGAAGGAATTAACAATACCCAGGATGAAGGAATTAATACCCAGGATGAAGGAATTAATACCCAGGATGAAGGAATTAACAATACCCAGGATGAAGGAATTAATACCCAGGATGAAGGAATTAATACCCAGGATGAAGGAATTAATACCCAGGATGAAGGAATTAATACCCAGGATGAAGGAATTAATACCCAGGATGAAGGAATTAACAATACCCAGGATGAAGGAATTAATACCCAGGATGAAGGAATTAACAATGCCGGGATGAAGAAATTAACAATACCCAGGATGAAGGAATTAACAATACCCAGGATGGAGGAATTAACAATACCCAGGATGAAGGAATTAACAGTACCCAGGATGGAGGAATTAACAACACCCAAGATGAAGGAATTAATACCCAGGATGAAGGAATTAACAATACCCAGGATAAAGGAATTAACAATACCAAGGATGAAGGAATTAAATGAAGGAAGTAACAATACCCAGGATGAAGAAATTAACAATACCCAAGATGAAGATATTAACAATACCCAGGAAGAAGAAATTAACAATAGACAGGATGAAGGAATTAACAATACCCAGGATGGAGAAATTAACAATACCCAAGATGAAGGAATTAACAATACCCAGGATGAAGGAATTAACAATACCCATGATGAAGGAATTAACAATACCCAGGATGAAGAAATTAACAATTCCCAGGATGAAGAAATTAACAATACCCAGGATGAAGAAATTAACAATACCCAGGATGAAGAAATTAGCAATACACAAGAGAATCGAACCCATGTTGAGTTGGCCTGCCTCATGGTGAGCAAAAATCACATGACGCTCTGACCCACTGGACCACTCAGTCCTATTGCTCGTGGAGTAGGATTTCTTCATGAATGAGCCTCAAAACTCCATCAATGTATGCCAGATTTCCGACATTACCCTAATTCCGATAGACTTCGAAAAAGCCATTGACAGCATGTCCATGCACTCTGCCCTGGGCCCAGACTCGTGGAACTCTGTGTTCATTGAGAACTGCAAGAAACCCCTCTCACGTGCCCTAAGTATACTATGGAGAATTAGCTTAGACATGGGTGAAATTCCACAGTCAATGCAACGGATATAGCCCCACTTCATAAAGGTGGCAGCAAAACATTAGCTAAGAACTATAGACCAATAGCTCGAACGTCCCACATCATAAAAATCTTTGAAAGAGTGCTAAGAAGCAGGATTGCAAACCACCTGCATTCCCAAAAACTGTACAATCCAGGGCAACATGGGTTCAGAGCAGGTCGCTCCTACCTCTCACAACTACTGGATTACTATGATATGGCCTTGGATGCACTGGAAGAAAATCAGAATGCAGATGTAATATATACACAGACTTTGCAAAAGCATTTGAAAAGTACGATCGTGGCGTAATAGAGCACAAAATGCGTGCTAAAGGAATAACTGGCAAAGTGGAGAGATGGATCATCATCTTCCTAACAAATCGAGCATGAAGAGTAGTGGTCAACAGAGTTAAATCGGAGTATGCCATAGTGAAGAGCTCTGTTCCACAAGGCACAGTACTCGCCCCCATCCTGTTCCTCATTCTCATACCAGCTGAGGACGCGGTTAACCTCCAAGAAGATGTAAACAAAGTTTTCCGGTGGGCAACGGAAAACAATATGATGTTCAATGAGGAAAAATTCTAACTACTCCGTTATAGAAAACTGGAGGAGATAATACCTAGAACAGAGTATACTACAAACTCTGGCCATACAATAGAGCGGAGAAATAATGTAAGGAACCTGGGAGAAGTAATGTCTGAGGATCTCACTTTCAAGGGTCACAACAGTGCCACGATCACAAGTGCAAAGAAAATGATAGGATGGATAATGAGAACGTTCAAAATGAGAGATGCCAAGCCAATGATGATCCTTTTCAAATCACTTGTTCTCTCTAGGCTGGAATACTGCTGTACATTAACATCTCCGTTCAAAGCAGGTGAAATTGCAGATCTAGAGAGTGTACAGAGAACCTTTACTGCACATATAAGTTATGTCAAGCACCTTAACTACTGGGAACGCTTGGAAGCACTTAACTTGTACTCGTTGGAACGCAGGAGAGGGATATATATCATAACCTACACTTGGAAAATCCTGGAAAGAATGGTCCCGAATCTGCACGCAGAAATCACTCCATACGAAAGTAAAAGACTGGGCAGGCGATGCAAAATACCCCCAATTAAAAGAAGGGGCGCCATTGGTACACTAAGAGAAAACATCATAAGTGTCCGGGGCCCAAGACTGTTCAACAGCCTCCCACCAAGCATATAGGGAATTACCAATAAACTCCTGGCTGCCTTTCAGAGAGAGCTGGACAAATACCTAAAATCAGTGCCGGATCAGCAGGGCTGTGGTTCGTACGTTCGACTGCGTGCGGCTGCAGAAACAGCCTAGTTGATCAGGCCCTGATCCAACGGGAGGCCTGGTCGTGGACCGGGCCGCGGGGGCGTTGATCCCCGGAATACCCTCCAGGTAGACTCCAGGAATAACCTCCAGGTATACCAAACGGGGAGTAGAATTAAATTAGCTCAGAGGCACCCACTCCACCGTATGTCCTCGGATCACGGTAAAACACCTAGCTCTGCTGGGTGCGTGATTCTTGTAGGATTGAGTGGTCCAGTGGGTTAGAGCGTCATGTGATTTTCGCTCACTATGAAGCGGACCAAAACGACATGGTTTCGAGTCCCCGGCTATTCGCAGTGTTTTTGTTGATTAAATACCACTTGTTTGTGAAACTTGCGATTCTGGCTTAAATTGCGATGTTTTTCTTGCCAAATAAGGCAAGCGAAAATTTATGTATGCATTAATTTCGCAAAAATCATTCTGAACCTAACGAAAAAAAATATTTCATTATGTGTGTTTATTATTAAATTTCTGTAAACTTATGTAAAATACATTTAGCTGGATTAGGTGAAATTAGATTGCACTTGTTTTAATAAGGTTAGGTAAGTTTTCTAAGGCCCATTTGGTGCAAAATTATTAATTTTTACATTAACATAAATGAAAAAGAATATATCTTTAAACGTATAAGAGAAAACTTTAGAAAGGACTTAATTTTTTATGAATTCTTGCTAATTGACCAGTTTTTAGCTATTCGGCACCGCATCTTTTTTAATTGACGTTGAGGTATCTACCATTCAAGGAGCAAGTACACAAGAGTTAGTTGTCAACATGTGGAGAGTTGACGTATCTCTCTCGCGATAAGTGAACGAAGGGTTAATCCTACGCCACTCCTTGCGCTGAATAATCTACACGGATTAAGTGCATAAATTATTGAACAAATAGTGGAGAAGAGCGAGGCACTGTTGTCCAAACTCGATCACGTTATTCTTTCATGGGATCACTTTCAACATAATTCTTTTGTTTATCTAGCTAACTCACTCTCCTGTACACCCAGGAAACTCATCCTTAATTTCTTCTCTTCCTGGTCGTCTTAATAAAAGAACATCAGATTATGTGAGAGGCAGTTTCCACTCTGTTACAATGAATAAACACTACCAAGAGCTTGTTCTTGCTTCTTCCCTCTCCTGAACACACACACACACACACACACACACACACACACACACACACACACACACACACACACACACACACACACACACACACACACACAGAACAAAATTATAAACAAGATTATAAACGACATCCAGCAAGGATTCATGGAAGGCAAATCCTGTGTCACAAACCTTCTGGAGTTTTATGACAAAGTTATAGAAGTAAGACACGAGAGAGAGGGGTGGGTTGATTGCATTTTCTTGGACTGCAAGAAGGCCTTCGACGCAGTTCCTCACAAAAGATTAGTGCAGAAACTAGAGGATCAGGCGCATATAACAGAAAGGGCACTGCAATGGATCAGAGAATACCTGACAGGGAGGCAACAACGATTCATGGTACGGAATGAGGTATCACAGTGGGCACCTGTGACGAGCGGGGTCCCACAGGGGTCGGTCCTAGGACCAGTGCTATTTTTGGTATATGTGAATGACATGATGGAAGGGATAGACTCAGAGGTGTCCTTGTTCGCAGATGATGGAGAATTAAACCAGATGAGGATCAGGCAGGACTTCAAAGAGACCTGGACAGGCTGGACACGTGGTCCAGCAACTTCTTGAATTCAACCCTGCAAAATGCAAAGTCATGAAGATCGGAGAAGGGCAAAGAAGACCGCAGACTGAGTATAAACTAGGTGGCCAAAGACTGCAAACCTCACTCAAGGAGAAAGATCTTGGGGTGACCATAACACCGAGCATGTCTCTGGAGGCACACAACCAGATAACTGCTGCAGCATATGGGCGCCTGGTAAACCTGAGAATAGCGTTCCGATACCTTAGCAAAAAATCGTTCAAGACACTGTACACTGTGTACATCAGGCCCATACTGGAGTATGCAGCACCAGATTGGAACCCACACCTGGTCAAGCACGTCAAGAAATTAGAGAAAGTGCAAAGGTTTCAACAAGGCTAGTTCCGGAGCTCAGGGTGTCCTACGAAGAAAGGTTAAGGGAAATCAGACTGACGACACTGGAGGACAGGAGGGTCAGGGGAGATATGATAACGACATGCAAAATACTGCGTGGAATAGATAAGGTGGACAGAGACAGGTTGTTCAAGAGAGGGGACACAGAAACAAGGGGTCACAATTGGAAGCTGAAGACTCAGACGAGTCACAGGGATGTTAGGAAGTATTTCTTCAGTCATAGAGTCGTCAGGAAGTGGAATAGCCTAAGCAAGTGACGTAGTGGAGGCAGGAACCATACATAGCTTTAAGACGAGGTATGATAAAGCTCATGGAGCAGAGAGAGAGAGAGAGAGAGAGGACCTAGTAGCGATCAGTGAAGAGGCGGGGCCAGGAGCTGAGTCTCGACCCCTTCAACCACTATTAGATGAGTATAAGTAGGTGAGTACACACACACACACACACACACACACACACACACACACACCACACACACCACACACACACCACACACACACACACACAACACACAACACACACACACACACACACACACACACACACACACACACACACACACACACACACACACACACACAAAACACACAACACACACACACACACACACACAAAACACACAACACACACACACACACACAAAACACACAACACACACACACACAAAACACACACACACACACACACACACACAAAACACACAACACACACACACACACACACACACACACACACACACACACACACACACACACACACACACACACACACACACACACACATGATTATAATGATTTCCCTACCGAACCGGATATTAATTTTCATCTCTCAGTAATTACAATTAATGTTACACAAAAACTCTGTAAATAAATGAAAGCAGTAACAGCCGTCAGTAAATTCTTAAACCCAAGACAGTTCAATATCGTTGGAAGATGAAATACAAATAAGTAGTTTGAGATTTTCAGGTCAACTTGAAAAAAAAGCGACTTACCTGGAGTCTACCTGGAGGTTATTCCGGGGATCAACGCCCCCGCGGCCAGGTCCACGACCAGGTCTTCCGGTGGATCAGTGCCTGATCAACCAGGCTGTTACTGCTGGCCGCACGCAGTTCAACGTACGAACCACAGCCCGGCTGATCCGGCACTGACTTTAGGTATCTGTCCAGCTCTCTCTTGAAGGCAGTCAGGGGTTTATTGGTAATTCCCCTTGTGCTTGGTGCGAGGCGGTTGAACAGTCTTGGGCCCCGAACATTTATGGTGTTCTCTCTTAGTGTAATAATGGCGCCCCTACTTTTAATTGGGGATATTTTGCATCGCCTGCCCAGTCTTTTACTTTCGTAGGGAGTGATTTCTGTGTGCAGATTCGGAACCATTCCTTCCAGGATTTTCCAAGTGTAGATTATGATATATCTCTCTCTCCTGCGTTTCATCGAGTACAAGTCAAGTGCTTCCAAGCGTTCCCAGTAGTTAAGGTGCTTGACAGAACTTATATGTGCAGTAAAGGTTCTCTGTACACTCTCTAGATCTGCAATTTCACCTGCTTTGAATGGAGATGTTAATGTACAGCAATATTCCAGCCTAGAGAGAACAAGTGATTTGAAAAGGATCATCATTGGCTTGGCATCTCTCATTTTGAACGTTCTCATTATCCATCCTATCATTTTCTTTGCATTTGTGATCGTGGCACTGTTGTGATCCTTGAAAGTAAGGTTCTCAGACATTACTACTCCCAGGTCCTTTACATTATTTTTTCGCACTATTGTATGGCCAGAGTTTGTAGTATACTCTGTTCTAGCTATTATCCCCTCCAGTTTTCCATAACGGAGTAGTTAGAATTTGTCCTCATTGAACATCATATTGTTTTCCGTTGCCCACCTGGAGGGCATTCCGGGGATCAACGCCCCCGCGGCCCTGTCCACGACCAGGCCCCCAGCTGCAAAGGATGATACGGTGCTGTGGTGTATATCTCTGTCTATGTCTGATATGAAGATGAGGAATAGGATGGGGGCGAGTACTGTGCCTTGTGGAACAGAGCTCTTCACTATGGCACCCTCCGATTTAACTCTTTTGACCACTATTCTTTGTGTTCGATTTGTTAGGAAGTTGAAGATCCATCTCCCCACTTTCCCAGTTATTCCTTTAGCACGTATTTTGTGCGCTATTACGCAATGATCGCACTTTTCAAACGCTGTTGCAAAGTCTGTGTATATTACATCTGCATTCTGAAAAACTTTGATATGGGAGAACTATTTTATGATAATTTTCCAGTCTGGTAAGACTTTGTATTACCATATGCAACCACCCTCAGCTTACATCCATCTAAGACGCGAGACAGGGATACCATTAGCGGACGGTGAATCGAGTCTGTTACTCCTTGTAATGAATAACTCACTCAGGTTTATTCTAGTTTTAACAATTATAAAGCTGACAATGGGTGATATTAATGGATTCAAGAAACCGGTTAGCCTGACTTAAATCCTGGAGGTGGAAAGTACAGTGCCTGCACTAGGATGATTATTTTACTTGTGATGTATCTACACGTTCGTCAAAGCAGCTTTTAAATGAATGAAGATTTTTTTCGTTTTGGGTCAATCCACCTTGCCGGAAGACAGCTGATGTTAACAACAACAACAACAACAATAATAATAATAATAATAATAATAATAATAATGCTGGCGCAAAAAAAAATATTTCTTCTCTTTGACTGTTGCATTATTTCTTTCAGGAATAGAGTATGAATTTAGTTTTATCTTGTATTTAGACATTTTGAGGTTTCCAACTTTATTTTGTTTTATCTTTAAATCTTTATTACCTTCACGTTTTATCATCTCTTTCAACGTTAATTAAAAAAGTGACCCATGCAAAAGGGTGATATTTATTATAGATACTCATTAAAAATTATAGAGAATTTTAGGGTACATATTTATACGGAACGTTGAACCCTTGTGAATGATACAACACAAGGCTCACTGGAAGCTGCATCTTTCTTTCGTTAATAATGAGGCAAACATGTTTCTCTCGCAGCCAAGCTTCCTGAATTTAACAGAGTTCATATCGTTAACTTTAGGAGAAGTAAAAAAAAATGTGCTTCTTAAGTTTCAGTTTTTTTCTTATTCTCCAGTGGATATGCATACACCTTCAGAGGCAATATCTTTCACCTAGACTTACAAAGGCAATATTTACCTCACCTGTGGAAATTTCATAAACCAGAGGCAGCCTTGTTTGCCTTCCTGTGATGAGGTTCTTCTCCAGACTGTCAAAACCACAAGCATTTGTGATGGGTTGTGAGGGAGGCAGGTATCTTAGCATACGGGTTTGAGAGAGACAGTCCTATAACACACGGGTATGAGGGAGAGAGGGTATATTAAAATAGGGGTTTGAAGATAGAACAGTCCCTTAACACATGGGTGTGAGGGAGGTAGCTAACCATAGGAGTGTGAGGGAGGTAGGTACCTTAGCATAGGGGTTTGAAAGAGAGTCCCATAACACAGGGTTGTGTAGGATGGACAGTTCCTTAACACAGGGAAGTGAGAAAGGGACAGTCCCTTAACACATGGATGTGATGAAGGGGACAGTTCCCTATTACATGGATGTGAGGAAGGGGGCAGTCCCTAGAACAGAGGTGTAAAGTAGAAATGTTTCTCTTAAAGGCTGTATGCTAACACAGTTATCATTAGGTTACAGGCTTAAATAAGACATTCAGAATTATACATTCAAATTTTCTTGCATTCCATGGTGAGCTGATGACGAGTGACTACACATGCTCATCTACAACATTCATCACCAAAGACCAACTGAAAGTGGTGATATATAAAACTCGTTAACACAAGAGTCTGACGATTTGGCTTCGTGTCAGCACGTATGGAGATCCTCGATTCGTGGAGGAAACCTACACTCAATTTCCTGAAGGAAATAGGCAATACATTCATTTGGGAAAGGAAGAAGCTACGAGCAGTTAGTTTCTTTTGTCAGCGTCTTTGTGTCGCGATTCACAGAGGTTTTGGCGGTTTCATTTAAAGAACCTCACGTTTTCAAGAAAATCGCATGTTCTCACAGTGCGACAAAATGTTGACATTACAAACGAGGCAATCATTCGGATGGGCTGGCAAGGACGTTAAACTAGTTGTAGTTCCTCAGATCAAGACCCCTTCATCAACAACAGCCTCCGCTGGAACAGGTAGTCCCGTACGAGCCAGTGACGATAACCAAATATTGATATTTTTCCAATGGCTACATATTTACCCTCAAAAAAATGATTCGAAAGGCACTATCATCCATTGCTTCGCCGCAATAGCATTTACCACTGACAAAACTTTATTGATGCCATTCAATCTTGTATCTCGCTTCTCGATATTCCTTTTCAAACTCTCTGAGCGAGAGACTTCGGTTTTGTAGGAAAAAAAATACAAAAGCTTCCCCTCCATTCAGACTTCCATTATGAAAAGCAAGAATTTGCAAGAGTTTCAATGTCGTTATCTCAGTTTTTGAGAATTTTTTGGAAGATTATCGTACTACCAGCTTTACTACTTGATACAAGGACTACCTCTGATTCTTTATCCTTGTTATCCTTTTCCTCTTCCTCTTTCATCCTCTCTGCTATCTCCATCTCAAGCTATTCACTCCATATCCATAATCTACTCATAATCACTTCCATTTCCTCCTACGTTTTCTACTCTATCCTCAGCTCTTACATCTTTGTAACTCTACCTATTTTTCCTCTATTTCCTCTTTAATCCCCTTCTCCAACTCCCCATTTCTTCCTTTCTCCTTTCATATCTCAAACTCCTATCGCTAAATCTCCTCCATCATATCCTTCATTTTCACTACCTCCTCCACTATCTCCTTCGTTAAATATATCATCTCATAGTTCCTCCATCTATTCCACGATCTTCTTGTCCAGTTCTCCCATATCCTTCTCCTTCTCATCCTCCAGCTTTCTCGTCTTTTCTAACCCCTTCAGCTTCTCCGTCCTCAAACCATACCACGGGTGGGGCTTGAACCAACGGTCAGAGAGTCATAACACTCCAGACGGACGCGTTATCCACAGGACCAGCTGGCTACAGTAAGATTCATCCAACTAGGTATATTTATACACCATAGGAAGGTTAGCATAGGCACCACTGTGACCACAGATGCAAGTTTTTACAGATGAATCTCCCGCCAGCGTGGCCGTGACGAACTCTAGCTCAAGTCCCCTCAAAGCCGTCATCATGACACTCCTCTTCCTATCTCTTTCTCAGTCTCCTGCATAGCCTTTAGGTTCTGGTATCGAAGGCTAGACATGAATCCTGTCACAGGTGACAGGATTTCGTCTTCAAGGCCTTTTGTTCTAAAGAAAAAAGTCCCTAGCAACAGAAGGACGTCCCCGGAAGTATAAAACTTCTCTTAGCAGTAGGAGGTCCCTGGTTCAAGGAGAGATTTTTGGCACCAAAAGCAAGAGGTTCTTGGCAGCGAAAGGAGGTCCTTGGCTACTGAAGACAGTCCTTGGCAATTGAAGCAAATTTCTAAAACTGTTAATGTTAATGTTGCAGTTTAAAAACTGTAGTGTAAAGCACCCTTCTGGCAAGACAGTGATGGAGTGAATGATGGTGAAAGTTTTTCTTTTTCGGGCCACCCTGCCTTGGTGGGAATCGGCCGGCGTGTTAATAAATAAAATAATAAATTCTAAAATTAAGAGATATTCTAAGATATGGATAATTCACAATAACGTGGCATAAAGGCGCCCTTTAAACACATATGTATGTTTTCTGGTGAAGAACTGACACTGAAGGTTAAAGTCAAATCGGATGAAAACAGAGCCGGATAGAATCTTACGCCCCAGGTCAAACATGCCTGGATATAAACAACGGAAATGGATCTTGTGAGAACCATACTACCCATTTCAAACAAGCCTAATTACAAATTATGGAACTTTACAAAACAGGTCAACGTGCCCAGTTTTAAGCGACCGAACCAGAGAACCGAGCCAAACTTCTTCAATTACGAACGTTCAGAGGTGGCACCAGAATTTGTACAGAGATCCAGTTACTCACGATGGAAACTAACCAGGATGAACCTCTCCAAATTTTGGATATTCGTAAAAACAAAAATGAGGATTAAATTCCAAAGCATATTAATAGATAAAATAAATGAATACGCCTGTATGCACAATTAGCAGAGAAAGCTTAACAAGTATTTTAAGCTCAAAATTCTTGAGTGCTCTACTGTGTATTGATTTTATATTCTTTGGAAATGGGAGGTAATTATATTTTATCTCAGGAAAGAAAGGCAGCCTCCAATTCCTTAGATCAAGAGAACGGCGTCAGGGGCACCTCCCATCGAAGGTTCTAAGAGTTCTTGTAGACTGAAGTGGAGAAGAAAATATATATTTTGGGATGTACTTTTGTATTGGGAGGTAATCAGAAATGATCCAAGGATCAATTCTGATCCTTGGATCAAGAGCTCTTTACTAGCATCAAGGAGAGATGATGCTGCTTTCTCTAAAATTAAAATAGAAAAAGTATTATATAGCACTTTCTCCAAAGTTAAATATAGATATGGTAATATATGAGAGTTGTTTTTCAGTAAGGCAATCATATTAATACTTATAATCAAATAGTGGTAAAGAGGGGAAGAGAAAATACTTCTGTTTTCCTCTCTTTTTTCTCCTTGATGAAGCTCTACATAGAGCGAATCAAATGATATTAAAAATATCTCTGTTAGTGCATGTCTTTTATTCAGAAATATATCACTCTCTTCTTCATAAATACTCCACACATAGGTGAGGAAATTTTAAGCGATGTTTAGATCCTTCATTTACCGATAGTCACAACTGACTGTTGAGTGAACCTAAATGTCGTTTAAATTTTCATAAGAACACAAGAACGTAGGGATGGAGGAGCACTGCAGCAGGCCTATTGGCACACACAAGGCAGATCCTTATCAGAACCACCCATTCCTACCCACGTATTTGTCTTGATTGTAAGTTATTTCTGAACTGTTCCAACCACTGTATTGTGACTCATATTCTCCATTACTCTTCATGTAGTCACTTTTCAACCGTGCTTCAAAAAATTTGAATAGTTACTTGGATGTTTCTCATCTGATTAATGACTAAGGAGGACACAGAAGGCAGTGAAGAAGCCGTCTCACAGGTGATCTATCTCCGTCTGGCAGCTTCCTGTAAAGTCCCAGGTGAACAAACACGAAATTACCTGCATCCTCGGACTCGCCATCACAGGGCTAGGAGGCTAGGGGAGGACGGGGAAGGATTTCTGAAGTATGATAGGCATTTATTATCTTAGTTTACAGAGTGTGTGATTAGAAGAGTGTGTGGCAAAGGGTGTATCAGGGAAGGCAGCGTAGTAAAGGGCGTTTTAGGTAAGGGGATGTTAAGTGTATATTTTCTAAAGGAAGGGTGTAGAAGGGGATGTAAGGGATGTGTGAGGTAAGGGAAGGGTAAAGCAAGAGGCATGTGAGGTAAGGGAAGGGTAGAGCAAGAGGTATGTGAGGTAAGGGAAGGCTAGACCAAGAGATGTGTGAGGTAAAGGGTGTGATAAACTAGGCATTACGTATACCAACACACAGATTTCATAGGAAGGGTTTAGCTTCATGGCGTCCACGTATATGAACTAGTGACCTTTGATTTCATTAAAGCTCGCTGCTCGAGGGTATAGAAAAAAAGTCAGAGAGGTAGATCGGGTGACAGATAAGGCTGGTTGTTAGACAAGGCTGCGTAATAGACTTGGATGGTTGCTAGATAAAGGCTAATTGGTAGACAAGGCTGGTTGTCAGACAAGGCTGTGTAATATAGTTGGATGGTTGCTAGATAAAGGTTAGTTGGTAGACAAGGCTGGTTGGTAGACAAGGCTGGTTGTAGATAAGGCTGTTAAACAAGACTGGTAGTTAGAGAAAGCGGGTCCCGGAAGAACGTGTTCATAAGCCATGAACGTGATTCATGCTGATTTTGCTAAGGGATTTAGTCGCAAAAACTTCATATAGATTTCATTACTTTGATACTGATGATACCTTACCCTTTCTTGGATTATACCTGAGTCCCCCAGTTGGTAAACATCAAATGGAGTATGAGAGACAATAAAGTTTTATCTATTAGCTCCAGTTCCTTGTATCAATAGCCCTTCACTAGCAAGACTTCTCAGGGTGTATTCAAGGCTTCTGGCACACTGGCTGTAAATGATCTTGTCTTAAGTGTTACATGAACTCAAATCTCCGTCATCTTACCCTAATGTACCTTTATTTGCTACGGTAAATTACGATCTTCCTTGTCGCCCGATAAGTTATATCACTTCCTAGCCACATTCCCAACATGAAATGTTTCTCTTTTCCCTAATTCCTCCAACCCATAGCAAGCCATTTTTTCTAATATGCAACTTGCACATAGATTAGGGTAGCAACATATTGTTGTTGCTCCAATTTTGCTAAAATAACTGCACCACTTTATTGTCCCAAACGTTCTCCCAGCATCTGTATTCTTGAGACTGGAGCAGCATTGTCTTGCCTCACCGCGGACTCATCAATATCCCCAACTAATGAACTTAGAGCGCAGTCGTTAGCTCGGGGATAAAAGAGAACCTGATAATCGATAACTCCATCCAGAGACTCCTAATGTAAACATTAGGGCCCTATATTGAGCATATGGGAATTCAATGACTGATGACCCTATACTGAGCGTAGGAGAGTCAATGACCGATGGTGCTGTATTAAGCGTACGAGAAATCAATCACTAATGGCTCTATAATGAGCATATGAGATGTCACTGACATGGTGCCAAATATTGAGCATTTTAGATGTCACTGTGAGAAGTGAATAATAATGGTTCTTCATCCCAGTATATTAAGAGTGAAACAGGGCCCTCTTCTGAGGATATAAAAAAAAGTTTGCTTATATTTTTTATAGAGGAAATGAACTGGCAGAATGGACGTAAAAATGGACGAGTGCTTGAACTGTGAACCATGGACAACGGTTTGAGTCCACGTTCATTTTTCTGTTCTATCCATTGACAATCGTTCATAGAATGTGTGTGTGTGTGTGTGTGTGTATATATATATATATATATATATATATATATATATATATATATATATATATATATATATATATGTTTTGTCAATATATTTTTTCTTTAAATAAAATATATATTAAAAACAGGGGGGGGATAGAAAATTCTCAAACAGCTTCAGGGAGAACCTTGAGTTTTCCCTGAAGCAAGTTTATTCTTTTCTCTGAGGATGAGGGTCCCTAGGACAGTTGTAGAAGTGGTGCCTCCCTATATTTAATTTATATATATATATATATATATATATATATATATATATATATATATATATATATATATATATATATATATATTATGCAATAAGATCACAGTAAACAGGTGATTTCAGAATATGCAAAACAACTACTGTGAAAGAATAGTGAAATTCCAAAGCGCTTCCATGACTACTCACATTATCAAGGAGTAATGTGAGTAGTCACGGAAGCGCTTGGAATTTCACTATTCTTTCACAGTGGTTGTTTTATATATATATATATATATATATATATATATATATATATATATATATATATATATATATATATATATATATAAATATATATATATATATCCTGTATATATTACTAAATGTGAAAGGAGAAACTTTTGTTTTTCCTTTTGGGCCACCCCGCCTCTGTGTGATAGGGCTGGTGTGTTTAAAGAAATAATATATATATATATATATATATATATATATATATATATATATATATATATATATTATATGTAATATAAATGTGTGTGTGTGAAGCATCAAAGTGTAGGTTAGACTTGTCAGTAAACTAAGACTGGCTCACATAAAGATCGAAACAGAGTCAAGACATCGCACCGTGAGCCAAGATAACTCATAATTTACCCTTCCACCTCAGGCCCGATGATGAGGATAATAAGCATCAATTACCAACTTAAAATCCGTTAATGATCCTGGGAGAAAATTTGCTTTAATACAATACGACAAGTCTTATGAAGTTAATTAAAGAAACTTAATTAGTCTCCGCGTCTTGAAGGATTTTCCGGATGTTTCTCCATCAGTATTACATTTTCTCATTAAATCTTGAAAAACATGAATAAAATTCCAAATATTTTGCAGCAATTTCACGGGAATTTTTTCCTGGTTTGAAGATGAGGGAAAATAGAAATGGAAGAATAAAAATACGAGAAGAACAGGAAGAAAGAATAAGAAGGTGGCTCGATCCCCGCTATTTGTGGAAATGATAGGCATGCTTCCTTACACCTGCTGCCCGTGTTCACCTAGCAGTATGTAGTTACCCGGGTGTTATTCGACCGTCGTGGGAAGCATCCTGGGGGTTGGTAGTATACCTCAGATAGGGCCGGATTTTGAGACGAGCTGAGGTAGGATGCCAGTTCTTAGCCTACAAAATTTGTTTGTGTAAACAAGAATACAAAAAAAAAAGGCAGGATAAAAAAAATTTTAAGAGGGACCAAATTTTTTAAAATGCTTCGAAATAGTAATCTCCCTTTTAAGAGGATGAAAAGTACTTTGAGTATTTAATGCTCTTTAAAGGAGTACTCAGTACTCTTTAAGAGTATCCAAAGCTTATTAAGATAATCTGACATTCCTGAAAGATTCCAAGATCTAATGCTCTCTAAGAGCATCTATGGCTTTTTTTTATAGGACTAAATACTCTTTATGAGGATAGAAAGCTTTTTAAGACGATTCTACACTAAAAAAATCCAACGTTCTTAAAATAAAAATCAAACAAAATTTAAGGAATTATGAAAAAACTGCACTTTAATGAATAAATTTCCCAAATTTTTATTCACTTGCACTCAGTTTCTCTTTTGTTTTCACTCTTCATTTATTACTTGTACCTACTCTTCCACACTTTATCAGTCGTGTCTGTGTGTGTGTTTGTTTATGTATGTATGTATTTACTGTCACTTTCTCAACAGTTCTTTCAATTGCTATCACTTTCTCACGCTTTCGCTGGAATTTCCTGGCTTTCACGATCCTGTTTTTCTTCATTATTCTGTATTTCTAAGAGGACAAATTCTACCCAGCAATAATTAACCCCCCAAAATAAAAGAACAGCTTCAAATAGAAACCCAGAAAAATAGGAGGAAAAATAACATGTAGAACGATACAGAAAGATAAAGAAACCGAACAAAGAGGCAAACAGTTTAAAAAAACGGGGGAGTGGAATGAAGCACATAGATAGACAGAAGAGAAACAGATATAGACAGGCAAAATATACAGATATACAAAGCCTTTCCTTCAACTGAATATATATATATATATATATATATATATATATATATATATATATATATATATATATATATATATATATATTTTTTTTTTTTTTTTTTTTTTTTTTTTTTTTTTTTTTTTTTTTTTTTTATTATCACACTGGCCGATTCCCACCAAGGCAGGGTGGCCCGAAAAAGAAAAACTTTCACCATCATTCACTCCATCACTGTCTTGCCAGAAGGGTGCTTTACACTACAGTTTTTAAACTGCAACATTAACACCCCTCCTTCAGAGTGCAGGCACTGTACTTCCCATCTCCAGGACTCAAGTCCGGCCTGCCGGTTTCCCTGAATCCCTTCATAAATGTTACTTTGCTCACACTCCAACAGCACGTCAAGTATTAAAAACCATTTGTCTCCATTCACTCCTATCAAACACGCTCATGCATGCCTGCTGGAAGTCCAAGCCCCTCGCACACAAAACCTCCTTTACCCCCTCCCTCCAACCTTTCCTAGGCCGACCCCTACCCCGCCTTCCTTCCACTACAGACTGATACACTCTTGCAGTCATTCTGTTTCGCTCCATTCTCTCTACATGTCCAAACCACCTCAACAACCCTTCCTCAGCCCTCTGGACAACAGTTTTGGTAATCCCGCACCTCCTCCTAACTTCCAAACTACGAATTCTCTGCATTATATTCACACCACACATTGCCCTCAGACATGACATCTCCACTGCCTCCAGCCTTCTCCTCGCTGCAACATTAATCACCCACGCTTCACACCCATATAAGAGCGTTGGTAAAACTATACTCTCATACATTCCCCTCTTTGCCTCCAAGGACAAAGTTCTTTGTCTCCACAGACTCCTAAGTGCACCACTCACTCTTTTTCCCTCATCAATTCTATGATTCACCTCATCTTTCATAGACCCATCCGCTGACACGTCCACTCCCAAATATCTGAATACGTTCACCTCCTCCATACTCTCTCCCTCCAATCTGATATTCAATCTTTCATCACCTAATCTTTTTGTTATCCTCATAACCTTACTCTTTCCTGTATTCACCTTTAATTTTCTTCTTTTGCACACCCTACCAAATTCATCCACCAATCTCTGCAACTTCTCTTCAGAATCTCCCAAGAGCACAGTGTCATCAGCAAAGAGCAGCTGTGACAACTCCCACTTTGTGTGTGATTCTTTATCTTTTAACTCCACGCCTCTTGCCAAGACCCTCGCATTTACTTCTCTTACAACCCCATCTATAAATATATTAAACAACCACGGTGACATCACACATCCTTGTCTAAGGCCTACTTTTACTGGGAAAAAATTTCCCTCTTTCCTACATACTCTAACTTGAGCCTCACTATCCTCGTAAAAACTCTTCACTGCTTTCAGTAACCTACCTCCTACACCATATACTTGCAACATCTGCCACATTGCCCCCCTATCCACCCTGTCATACGCCTTTTCCAAATCCATAAATGCCACAAAGACCTCTTTAGCCTTATCTAAATACTGTTCACTTATATGTTTCACTGTAAACACCTGGTCCACACACCCCCTACCTTTCCTAAAGCCTCCTTGTTCATCTGCTATCCTATTCTCCGTCTTACTCTTAATTCTTTCAATTATAACTCTACCATACACTTTACCATGTACACTCAACAGACTTATCCCCCTATAATTTTTGCACTCTCATTTATCCCCTTTGCCTTTATACAAAGGAACTATGCATGCTCTCTGCCAATCCCTAGGTACCTTACCCTCTTCCATACATTTATTAAATTGCACCAACCACTCCAAAACTATATCCCCACCTGCTTTTAACATTTCTATCTTTATCCCATCAATCCCGGCTGCCTTACCCCCTTTCATTTTACCTACTGCCTCACGAACTTCCCCCACACTCACAACTGGCTCTTCCTCACTCCTACAAGATGTTATTCCTCCTTGCCCTATACACGAAATCACAGCTTCCCTATCTTCATCAACATTTAACAATTCCTCAAAATATTCCATCCATCTTCCCAATACCTCTAACTCTCCATTTAATAACTCTCCTCTCCTATTTTTAACTGACAAATCCATTTGTTCTCTAGGCTTTCTTAACTTGTTAATCTCACTCCAAAACTTTTTCTTATTTTCAACAAAATTTGTTGATAACATCTCACCCACTCTCTCATTTGCTCTCTTTTTACATTGCTTCACCACTCTCTTAACCTCTCTTTTTCTCCATAAACTCTTCCCTCCTTGCATCACTTCTACTTTGTAAAAACTTCTCATATGCTAACTTTTTCTCCCTTACTACTCTCTTTACATCATCATTCCACCAATCGCTCCTCTTCCCTCCTACACCCACTTTCCTGTAACCACAAACTTCTGCTGAACACTCTAACACTATATTTTTAATCCTACCCCATACCTCTTCGACCCCATTGCCTATGCTCTCATTAGCCCATCTATCCTCCAATAGCTGTTTATATCTTACCCTAACTGCCTCCTCTTTTAGTTTATAAACCTTCACCTCTCTCTTCCCTGATGCTTCTATTCTCCTTGTATCCCATCTACCTTTTACTCTCAGTGTAGCTACAACTAGAAAGTGATCTGATATATCTGTGGCCCCTCTATAAACATGTACATCCTGAAGTCTACTCAACAGTCTTTTATCTACCAATACATAATCCAACAAACTACTGTCATTTCGCCCTACATCATATCTTGTATACTTATTTATCCTCTTTTTCTTAAAATATGTATTACCTATAACTAAACCCCTTTCTATACAAAGTTCAATCAAAGGGCTCCCATTATCATTTACACCTGGCACCCCAAACTTACCTACCACACCCTCTCTAAAAGTTTCTCCTACTTTAGCATTCAGGTCCCCTACCACAATTACTCTCTCACTTGGTTCAAAGGCTCCTATACATTCACTTAACATCTCCCAAAATCTCTCTCTCTCCTCTGCATTCCTCTCTTCTCCAGGTGCATACACGCTTATTATGACCCACTTTTCGCATCCAACCTTTACTTTAATCCACATAATTCTTGAATTTACACATTCATATTCTCTTTTCTCCTTCCATAACTGATCATTTAACATTACTGCTACCCCTTCCTTTGCTCTAACTCTCTCAGATACTCCAGATTTAATCCCATTTATTTCCCCCCACTGAAACTCTCCTACCCCCTTCAGCTTTGTTTCGCTTAGAGCCAGGACATCCAACTTCTTTTCATTCATAAGATCAGCAATCATCTGTTTCTTGTCATCCGCACTACATCCACGCACATTTAAGCATCCCAGTTTTATAAAGTTTTTCTTCTTCTCTTTTTTAGTAAATGTATACAGGAGAAGGGGTTACTAGCCCATTGCTCCCGGCATTTTAGTCGCCTCATACGACACGCATGGCTTACGGAGGAAAGATTCTTTTCCACTTCCCCATGGACAATAGAAGAAATAAAAAAGAACAAGAGCTATTTAGAAAAAGGAGAAAAACCTAGATGTATGTATATATATATATATATATGCATGTGCGTGTCTGTGAAGTGTGACCAAAGTGTAAGTAGGAGTAGCAAGATATCCCTGTTATCTAGCGTGTTTATGAGACAGAAAAAGAAACCAGCAATCCTACCATCATGCAAAACAGTTACAGGTTTTTGTTTCACAGTCATCTGGCAGGACGGTAGTACTTCCCTGGGTGGTTGCTGTCTACCAACCTACTACCTACTATATATTATATATATATATATATATATATATATATATATATATATATATATATATATATATATATATATATATATATATATATTTCAACCAGTTGGCCTTCTCCCACCGAAGCAGGGTGACCCAAAAAGAAAGAAAATCCCCAAAAAGAAAATACTTTCATCATCATTAAACACTTTCACCTCACTCACACATAATCACTGTTTTTGCTGAGGTGCCCAGAATACAACAGTTTAGAAGTATATCCCAAACCCCTCCTTTAGAGTGTAGGCATTGTACTTCCCATTTCCAGGGCTCAAGTCCGGCTATATAAAATAACCAGTTTCCCTGAACCCCTTCACTAAATATTACCCTGCTCACACTCCAACAGCTCTTCAGGTCCCAGAAACCACTTGTCTCCATTCACTCCTTTCTAACACGCTCACGCACGCCTGCTGAAAGTCCAAACCCCTCGCCCACAACACCTCCTTTACCCACTCCCTCCAACCCTTTCGGGGACGACCCCTACCCCGCCTTCCTCCCCCTACAGATTTAAATGCTCTCCATGTCATTCTACTTTGATCCATTCTCTCTAAATGACCAAACCACCTCAACAACCCCTCTTCAACCCTCTGACTAATACTTTTAGTAACTCCACATCTTCTCCTAATTTCCACACTCCGAATTTTCTGCATAATATTTACACCACATATTGCCCTTAGACAGGACATCACTGCTTCCAACCGTCTCCTCGCTGCTGCATTTACAACCCAAGCTTCACACCCATATAAGAGTGTTAGTACTACTATACTTTCATACATTCCCTTGTGTTGTTTCGTAATCGTAATGATGTTTATATTGTTTCGTTTTTGTCGGTTAACTTTATATAAATGTAGGTTAATTAATTAACGTTAATCTAACGCTGAATCAAAAACTATGAAATTTTTGTAGGGTGGGTTTAGATGGGGGCAAAAATCAATTGACGGGAGAGAGAGAAATAGACAGTGAGCAAACGCGCGCGCGCGCGCGCGCACACACACACACACACACACACACACACACACACACACACACACACACACACACACACACACACACACACACACACACACACACACACACACACACACACACACACACACGCACGCACGCGCACAGAAACACACAAACACACACACTGATAAAAAATCTGTAAGAAACAGAAGGTAATCACACATCTTAAATATTCACCACATATTGACAAAATAAGAGGTAGGATTTATAGTGAAGAGGCCACTCTACAAAAAAAAATTAAGGATTACATAGAGAGAGAGAGAGAGAGAGAGAGAGAGAGAGAGAGAGAGAGACGATGAAACGCTTGCAAAGTCAATTTCTAGCACAGTATGCTAAGCTCTATATTATACCACAGAATTTGAATATATTAAGATGCTAAGCAGATATTAAAGACAGTAGCCAGACCTGAATTCAGGAGCTGGAGTATTATCTACATTCCAGGCAAGGCACTGGTGCAAAGAAAACTTAAACTGTGGCAACATATAGCTCTTTGTGGAGCTTTATCAAGTCATTTAAATATGACATAATAAAACTCTGAACAGAACTAAACGTTGTCACAACAATAGCTTGCTCTGCCCTGTCATTTCTTCACTACTGTTGGCACTACGCCTTTCTATCAAGTTTGAAGCATTGTGGTTTGAGGTACTGAAGAACTAGGATACCCGAGAACCTCGTTTCCCAAGGAACTTCCAGAGGTGTGCGTGACTCTTTGCTCAGAAACTGGAGCATCAGCAGTGTGCTCGATCACAAGTGTCGTGGCCTGCATTTGCCACTATATCCCTCGACAACATTATTACTTCCTGTAATAGTATTATCCACGTCGGCAAAGGCACGACATCTGCAGCCTACGTAACGACTGAGAATTATTATTATTATAATCAAGGGGGAAGCGCTAAACCCGTAGGATTATACAGCGCCTGGGGGGGGGATGTGGAAGGCATTCAGCCTTAATTCGGGGAACCGGAGCACAGATCCAATTCCCTAAATCAAGAGCCCCTCACCAACATCAAGGAACCTTCCCTGAGGGGTAACTACTGAGAAGCAAGTCTTCTTGACAAGTATGGTAGTACGTCACTATGTACAGAGCATATCTTTATTACAAACGTTTAGATCTAATCATAGCAAAATGTAGGCTATTATTAAAAGTTCTGCTCTGCACAAAGTCTTTCTACAAGCCACGAAAGCGGTTAATCAAACTTTATTGAATTAAAAGTCTACAAGGAGTTCTTTAAGGTCTCTCTGATATTCCTGCTGCTTAAATCTCTATACAAAGTTTTTATTAGTAAAATAAATCATTAATATGAGAGGAGTGGACGAGGAAATAAATATATAATACTACTAGCCACGTGGAATATGCAGTATGAAAGAAGTTAGATCATCTCGGCTGAGAGGAAGTAATACACCAAGCGAGTTTTTGAAGGAATTTGTGAAAAAATTATCAGTCTACATTGAGCGTGTCCGTCTAAACTGAGTGTGTCCGTCTAAACTATGTCCGTCTAAACTGAGTGTGCCCGTCTAAACTGAGTGTGCCCGTCTAAACTGAGTGTGTGTGTCTAAACTGAGTGTGTCCTTCTAAACTGAGCGTGTCCGTCTAAATTGAATGTGTCAGTCTGAACTGAAAGTCATCGTCTAAACTGAGTTTGCTCATCAACCGAGTGAGGAAGACACACAGGACAGTTAATAATGTTGATGCAGTTAGAGTTCAACTTAATTTAAGCATGAATCATGACCTTAGTATTAGAAATGATATAATGTGCCCAGTGTATACTACAAACATATTAATAAAGACATCTGTGGAATATTAATGAAATTTTTAGGAGAATAACTATGGCCTTCTAAAGGCTTTTCAGTCATGACCTTTACACAAAATCGTTGAAAGATAAATCCTCTAGAGGGCGAAACGTATCGTTACTGCATTAATAAAAGTACCTCCTGAGTCAGGCTTATCTCCATTTCGGCTTCCTAAACTTTGATAAAATGATCAGCAATCGTAATAGCAGTAGCTGGAATATTTATTGCTGATGCGCAGTCTATTATACAAGTTCACTAAAAACATAAAACAGAAGTGTAAAATCACACTTGCAGATCACACACAAACCCGATTTTTTTTTTTTCAAAAATAGGCAAGAAATGAAGCTGAATATTTCGACCCGTGGCAACAGCGCTGAGGATGCTAGATTTATGAGGTTTAAAGAAGACTTCACGAGGATCACTAAGACTGCATGTTTCCTGTAAAACCGCCTGTTAAACGTTTCATGATATATATTTTTTTCAAACATGTTAGTGTAAAAATTAATAATTTTATATCAAGAGAACCTTAGAAAACTTACCTAAACTTATTATAACAAGCGCAATTTAATTTAGCCTAATCCAACTTAATATACCACGGGTATAGTATGTTATGGTTTGTTTGCAATCGTGTCATTACGATTTCGTGAGTCATGATAACGGCTGTGAGAGGACTAAAGCTAGAGGTCGTCACGCTCTCAGTGCAAACACTTCATAATTATATAAATATATATATATATATATATATATATATATATATATATATATATATATATATATATATATATATATATATATATTTATTTATTTATTTATTTATTATTATCACACTGGCCGATTCCCACCAAGGCAGGGTGGCCCGAAAAAGAAAAACTTTCACCATCATTCACTCCATCACTGTCTTGCCAGAAGGGTGCTTTACACTACAGTTTTTAAACTGCAACATTAACACCCCTCCTTCAGAGTGCAGGCACTGTACTTCCCATCTCCAGGACTCAAGTTCGGCCTGCCGGTTTCCCTGAACCCCTTCATAAATGTTACTTTGCTCACACTCCAACAGCACGTCAAGTATTAAAAACCATTTGTCTCCATTCACTCCTATATATATATATATATATATATATATATATATATATATATATATATATATATATATATATATATATATATATGCAAAACAACCACTGTGAAAGACTAGAGAAATTCCAAGCGCTTTCGTGACTACTCACATTATCAAGGAACTATCATAGTTCCTTGATAATGTGAGTAGTCACGAAAGCGCTTGGAATTTCTCTAGTCTTTCACAGTGGTTTTTTGCATATTTTGAAATCACCTGTTTACTGTGATCTTATTGCATGCATATATATATATATATATATATATATATATATATATATATATATATATATATATATATATATATATATATGTGTGTGTGTGTGTGTGTGTGTGTGTGTGTGTGTGTGTGTATACTCTTCAATGTGTTGATGAAATCATATAGCTGGGATCGAAATATTCAGTTGTATTTTTGTGTATATTTTCAGAATCCAGGGTTATCCGAGGGATATACAAGGAGGTTAGCCAGGCTTGAGAGATGCTCCTCTCGTAACACAACTCAGCTGCCTCCATTCTACCTACCTCAGTACCTCGGAAACAGTCAAGACGAGGCTCTCATTAAGCCAAGTGCTGTTGGAACAACTGCCTGCCTACTGGACAACACGGATATGTCACTTCCACAAGAGTGACTCTGATCACACCCTCTGACCGAGTGCCACCACACACAGTGGCAAACAGGGCCAAAAAAAAAAATCGAAGTCGTGCCAAGAAGTTCAGTAAGTCAGTGCCGATCCGTTAGAGGCTTCAGGAAGTTAAATAAGTCAGAGTCGAAGTTTGTAGATGTATCTAATATAAAACAATATTTCAGATACTGACTCACGATTAGCGCACGAAGGAAGGAATCTGCTACTCTTCGCGTTGAATGGTCCACACAGGTTTAAAGCTTCACATAATAAATGTATGGTTAAATTCGAAAATAAGTTTGTATTCAATACCGGAAAGAACAAAAAGGCACAATACCGTAACTGAAACAAAACGTACATAAATAACCCGCACATAAGGGAAAGAAGGTTATGACGACGTTTCGGTCCGACTTAGACCATCATCTAGCCATACTTCATTTAGCAGTTTATAATCATATTCATGGTTAAAAACTCTGATAATTATCTTTATAAAATCTCTGACTGTTCTCTCTCTCTCTCTCTCTCTCTCTCTCTCTCTCTCTCTCTCTCTCTCTCTCTCTCTCTCTCTCTCTCTCTCTCTCTCTCTCTCTCTCTCTCTCTCTGTGAGTGTCATAAGACTGAGAGCCACATCTTCATCCATTCAAAAAATCGATTTTTTTTTTACCGCGACTTATAATTAGAACATCATAATTTTTCTCACATCTTTGGTTCCGTAATTATGGAAATAACAATAATATTAAAACAAGTTCAATTTTAGCATAAGTTCATTATCTAGTTGCTAATTTTTTTTATAGTACTAGACACGGAAAAAGAGAACAGACATTGAATGTAAATCTTAAATTCAGGCTTACTAATTGATATTAAAACGAATTTTCACCAAAGCCTGAAGTCTGGGTCTGCCGGAAACCCCATATAAATAGGTCTTAGACTTAAGTGAAAATATTACCCTTCCCTTGCAATTCTTTCTGACACCTTCAGAAGTTTCGCGGACGTTTTATCATCTTCGTGTGGTTTAATACGTTTTTATAAACTTGTTTAACCTGCAATATCCCAGGCTTAAAACCAAGAAAATAGTCTTTGAAACTTTCTGGGAATCACTCAAAACATGCATTGGAAATTGCGTATGAAAATTAACATAGTAAAATGACATTAGGTTAAATCTTGTAGTCTCTTACAAAAACAAAAAAAGCTACTTTACTGCAGCATCAAAACTAAAAATGGAAAAGTTGCGAACCACAACGAGGAAAACAAAACACAATCATTCCAGTCTCTGAGAAAAGGTAAAAATACTGAGTGTCACAGGAAGAGACCTTCCCTCTTAAAATGCGGTGGTGTTGGGTAGCGAGCCTAGGCCAGGAAGATTTATGGCCTCTGCAGAGCACGAGCTGGAGACGAGAAGTGTGTTGAAACACCAGCGAGAGCAAGGCTGACGAGACATTGTAAACACTGCAAATATGTGATGCGAATTGCATTAATTTTATTATGGAAAAAGAGTAGTATTAATCTCTGCTTCCCCATGGATATATATATATATATATATATATATATATATATATATATATATATATATATATATATATATATATATATTTGTTAATGTTGCAGTTTAAAAACTGTATTATTTTTTTTTTTTCGGGCCATTATCACACCGGCCGATTCTCACCAAGGCAGGGTGGCCCGAAAAAGAAAAACTTTCACCATCATTCACTCCATCACTGTCTTGCCAGAAGGGTGCTTTACACTACAGTTTTTAAACTGCAACATTAACACCCCTCCTTCAGAGTGCAGGCACTGTACTTCCCATCTCCGGGATTCAAGTCCGGCATGCCGGTTTCCCTGAATCCCTTCACAAATGTTACTTTGCTCACACTCCAACAGCACGTCAAGTATTAAAAACCATTTGTCTCCATTCACTCTTATCAAACACGCTCACGCATGCCCGCTGGAAGTCAAAGAACCTCTCACACAAAACCTCCTTTACCCCCTCCCTCCAACCTTTCCTAGGCCGACCAATACCCCGCCTTCCTTCCACTATAGACCGATACACTCTTGACGTCATTCTGTTTCGCTTCATTCTCTCTACATGTCCGAACCACCTCAACAACCCTTCCTCAGCCCTCTGGACAACAGTTTTGGCAATCCCGCACCTCCTCCTAACTTCCAAACTACGAATTCTCTGCATTATATTCACACCACACATTGCCCTCAGACATGACATCTCCACTGCCTCCAGCCTTCTCCTCGCTGCAACATTCATCACCCAAGCTTCACATCCATATAAGAGCGTTGGTAAAACTATACTCTCATACATTCCCCTCTTTGCCTCCAAGGGCAAAGTTCTTTGTCTCCACAGACTCCTAAGTGCACCGTTCACCCTTTTCCCCCCATCAATTCTATGATTCACCTCATCTTTCATAGACCCATCCGCTGACACGTGCACTCCCAAATATTTGAATACATTCACCTCCTCCATACTCTCTCCCTCCAATCTGGTATCCAATCTTTCATCACCTAATCTTTTTGTTATCCTTATAACCTTACTCTTTCCTGTATTCACTTTTAATTTTCTTCTTTTACATACCCTACCAAATTCATCCACCAACCTCTGCAACTTCTCTTCAGAATCTCCCAAGAGCACAGTGTCATCAGCAAAGAGCAACTGTGACAACTCCCACTTTACATATATATATATATATATATATATATATATATATATATATATATATATATATATATATATATATATATATATATATATATAATAGCGAATTCATTTAGTAAATAATCGACCCCTTTGAACCGACACCATTACTGTTTGGTTTCATCAAACAGTAGATCCCTGTATGAAGAGGATCGAGTCACAGCTCATGGTCCCACCTCTTAACTGGCTGTGATCTGGGTCACCCCTTTCTTGCCTTTTGGCACTATCATATCAATTCATTAAGCTGTGTATGGAAAATATTTCCTGGTTTCACTCTGTTTCTTTAAAATCTACAGAACTTATTTCCCGTCTGTCAAAGAAGAATATTTGAGAGTGCGTGCATCTGTTTATGAGTGTATTCACTTTTCTCTACAAACTCTGTTTTCCAGTTTTATAAACAACCCATCAGAGGAAATAGCCAATTACAGTACGTCAAATATGAAAAATATGCGCTGAACTTTCCCAATTTCTCTAACATCTTTAATCTTATCCTGTCAGGATGGTCTTTCATCTTCCTTGGGTGAGCCGGCATTCAGGTTGCCACTTTACAAGAAGTCTTCAAGAATGTTCACTGGTTTTGAATAATATTTTCCCAAATTCTTGTTGTTACACAACAACGTAAATATATATATACAAATATATATATATATATATATATATATATATATATATATATATATATATATATATATATATATATATATATATATATATATATATGCGTGTGTGTGTATGTGTATGTGTGTGTACTCACCTATTTGTACTCACCTATTTATGGTTGCAGGGGTCGAGTCTTAGCTCCTGGCCCCGCCTCTTCACCAGTTGCTACTTGGCCCTCTCTCTCCCTGCTCCATGAGCTTTATCAAACCTAGTCTTAAAACTGTGTATGGTTCCTGCCTCCACTATGTCATTTTCTAGGCTATTCCACTGCCTGACAACTCTATGACTGAAGAAATAGTTCCTAATATCTCTCTGACTCATTTGTGTCTTCGACTTCCAATTCTGGCCTCTTGTTTCTGTGTCCCCTCCCTGGAACATCCTGTCTTTGTCCACCTTGTCTATTCCACGCAGAATTTTATATGTCGTTATCATGTCTCCCCTGACCCTCCTGTAATCCAGTGTCGTCAGGCCGATTTCCCTTAATCTTTCTTCATAGGACATTCCCTTTACCTCTGGAACTAACCTTGTCGCAAACCTTTGTACTTTCTCTAGTTTCTTGACGTGCTTTATCAAGTGCGGGTTCCAAACAGATGCTGCATACTCCAGTATGGGCCTGATATACACGGTGTACAGTGTCTTGAACGATTCCTTACTAAGGTATCGGAATGCTGTTCTCAGGTTTGCCAGGCGCCCATATGCTGCAGCAGTTATCTGTTTGATGTGTGCTTCCGGAGACATGCTCGGTGTTATACTCACCCCAAGATCTTTCTCCTTGAGTGAGGTTTGCAGTCTTTGGCCACCTAGCCTATACTCTGTCTGTGGTCTTCTGTGCCCTTTCCCTATCTTCATGACTTTGCATTTGGCAGGATTAAATTCGAAAAGCCATTTGCTGGACCAGGTGTCCAGTCTGTCCAGGTCTCTTTGAAGTCCTGCCTGGTCCTCATCTGATTTAATTCTCCTCATTAACTTCACATCATCTGCAAACAGGGACACTTCTGAGTCTAACCCTTCCATCATGTCGTTCACATATACCAAAAATAGCACTGGTCCTAGGACCGACCCCTGTGGGACCCCGCTCGTCACAGGTGCCCACTGTGATACATCATTACGTACCATGACTCGTTGTTGCCTCCCTGTTAGGTATTCTCTGATCCATTGCAGTGCCCTTCCTGTTATATGCGCCTGATGCTCTAGCTTCTGCACTAATCTCTTGTGAGGAACTGTGTCAAAGGCCTTCTTGCAGTCCAAGAAGATGCAATCAACCCACCCCTCTCTCTCGTGTCTTACTTCTGTTATTTTATTATAAAACTCCAGAAGGTTTGTGACACAGGATTTGCCTTCCATGAATCCGTGCTGGTTGGCATTTATACTCTTGTTCCATTCCTGGTGCTCCACCACTCTTCTCCTGATAATCTTTCCATAACCTTACATACTATACACGTCAATGACACAGGTCTATAGTTTAGTGTCTCTTTTCTGTCTCCTTTTTTATAAATGAGAACTACATTTGCCGTCTTCCATACCTCAGGTAGTTGCCCAGTTTCCAGGGATGTGTTGAAGATTGTGGTAAGTGTGTGTGTGTGTGTATATGTATGTGTGTGTGTGTGTGTGCGTGCGTGCGTGCGTGTGTGTGTGTGTGTGTGTGTGTGTGTGTGTGTGTGTGTGTGTGTGTGTGTGTGTGTGTGTGTGTCGTGCCGAATAGGTAAAACTGGTCAGTTAGCAGTTACCTCCCAGGTTACCACCCCAACACACAGCCTCCTCCACCTATTATCCCTACCCTCTACGCACAGATACCCACCGCCCAGCTCCCCCACCTACCAGCCACCCCACCTCCCAGGCCACACATAATAACCCACCATCCACCACATACACCTGCTTAAAAGTGATCATGGCCAGGACTAAAGTCTGTTGTATATGTGAAAAAAATTTGGGGAGAAACATGAGGGGAATTGATTGTTAAATATGTGGTGAAACATCACATATATCATGTAAAAAACTTCATGCAACTATGACAAATGACCTAAAACAAGAAAGTCGTTTCTGGATTTGCCCCAGTGAGAGGGACAGCGGTTTAGGCATAAGAGAGGTACTGAAAAGTGAAAACCTAGAAAGCGTAAGGAAGTTTCTAATGAGCTTGTCAGAGTTATACAAAGAGTGGAAAACAGGGGATAAGGAACAAACAAAGGAGGAAAGTGCAAATAGAGGTGAAAACCAAGGAGTGGATGAGTGGAAGACGTCATACAGAGCAAGTTGGAAAAGAATGAAACAGGGATACATAACATAGCGGAAAGGGAAAGGGAGGATGAGAAAGTTAGAACAGGAACAAACGAAAACGAGAAAAGGGAAGAAGTTAGCCTAGAAGAAAATGAACAAGAGAACTCAGATCAGGTGGCAGAACTTGGGAACGACACAAAATCAATAAATATAGGTATGCAGAACATTTGCATACCTATGTGTGTGTGTACTCACCTAGTTGTACTCACCTAGTTGAGGTTGCGGGGGTCGAGTCCGAGCTCCTGGCCCCGCCTCTTCACTGATCGCTACTAGGTCACTCTCCCTGAGCCGTGAGCTTTATCATACCTCTGCTTAAAGCTATGTATGGATCCTGCCTCCACTACATCGCTTCCCAAACTATTCCACTTACTGACTACTCTGTGGCTGAAGAAATACTTCCTAACATCCCTGTGATTCATCTGTGTCTTCAGCTTCCAACTGTGTCCCCTTGTTACTGTGTCCAATCTCTAGAACATCCTGTCTTTGTCCACCTTGTCAATTCCTCTCAGTATTTTGTATGTCGTTATCATGTCCCCCCTATCTCTCCTGTCCTCCAGTGTCGTCAGGTTGATTTCCCTTAACCTCTCCTCGTAGGACATACCTCTTAGCTCTGGGACTAGTCTTGTTGCAAACCTTTGCACTTTCTCTAGTTTCTTCACGTGCTTGGCTAGGTGTGGGTTCCAAACTGGTGCCGCATACTCCAATATGGGCCTAACGTACACGGTGTACAGGGTCCTGAATGATTCCTTATTAAGATGTCGGAATGCTGTTCTGAGGTTTGCTAGGCGCCCATATGCTGCAGCAGTTATTTGGTTGATGTGCGCTTCAGGAGATGTGCCTGGTGTTATACTCACCCCAAGATCTTTTTCCTTGAGTGAGGTTTGTAGTCTCTGACCCCCTAGACTGTACTCCGTCTGCGGCCTTCTTTACCCTTCCCCAATCTTCATGACTTTGCACTTGGTGGGATTGAACTCCAGGAGCCAATTGCTGGACCAGGTCTGCAGCCTGTCCAGATCCCTTTGTAGTTCTGCCTGGTCTTCGATCGAGTGAATTCTTCTCATCAACTTCACGTCATCTGCAAATAGGGACACCTCAGAGTCTATTCCTTCCGTCATGTCGTTCACAAATACCAGAAACAGCACTGGTCCTAGGACTGACCCCTGCGGGACCCCGCTGGTCACAGGTGCCCACTCTGACACCTCGCCACGTACCATGACTCGCTGCTGTCTTCCTGACAAGTATTCCCTGATCCATTGTAGTGCCTTCCCTGTTATCCCTGCTTGGTCCTCCAGTTTTTGCACCAATCTCTTGTGTGGAACTGTGTCAAACGCCTTCTTGCAGTCCAAGAAAATGCAATCCACCCACCCCTCTCTCTCTCTCTTGTGTGTGTGTGTGTGTGTGTGTGTGTGTGCGTGCGTGTGTGTGTGTGTGTGTGTGTGTGTGTGTGTGTGTGTGTGTGTGTGTGTGTGTGTGTGTGTGTGTGTGTGTGTGTGTGTGTTATTTATTAATTTATCCACTGTTTACCTCGATATAAACAATCGCGGTATTTATTTTTCACGAATAAAAAAAAAAATTTCTAATTCGGGGCCTCAGTCATAAAATGACTCGTTTCGTGAAGTTTCAAGCCGGTTGATCGAAGCCTTCACCTGGCTTACCAGGCTACCCAGTAAAAACCTAAACATAACACAAAATACGAGTTTTCGTTTTCCAACTTAAAAAAAAATTAATCACCAAGAGGTAGCGCCCTGGGATTTATAATTAATGCTGGTGTGTAGTGTTTAATTCTAGGGAAAACAGCAGTGTCAGTGATAATCCATCCACTTGCTCACCTGAGCCAATGGATGCCAGTGGCTCACCTAAGCCAATGATAAAGCATCCACTGGCTCAACTGAGCCAGTGGATGCCAGTGGCTCACCTGAGCCAGTGGATGCCAGTGGCTCACCTGAGCCAGTGGATTCAAGTGGCTCACCTGAGCCAGTGGATGCCAGTGGCTCACCTGAGCCAGTGGATGCCAGTGGCTCACCTGAGCCAGTGGATGCCAGTGGTTCACCTGAGCCAGTGGATGCCAGTGGCTCACCTGAGCCAGTGGATGCCAGTGCCTCATCTGGATGCCAGTGGACCATCTGAGCCAGAATTTCCACCCAGTTTACAAAAAGTAGATCACAGGTGGTCTCCTAGGATCGTGATAACTTCTAATTGTTTTTCTTTTGTGTTTATATAGTAACTTGCAATTCTTCAAGTTATTATATAACTTGCAGTAACTGCAGTAACATAACTGCTGTTACTTGCAGTTATGTGAGAGCAATTAGTAAGTACATTATACATTTTGCTAATTAAAACTTTGTTATTGTCGCAATTCAAAAGTAACGTAGCTGGAATAATTCATAATTATTTCCTCCTTTTCCTCCTGTTTCTTCTTTTCCTCCTCCCTCATCTTCTTCTCCTTCCTTTTCTTCTCCTCATCCTCCTTCTCCATCACCCTCGCAGGATCAGCACTTAATTGTGATTATAATAATTCTCCTTTATCTCCTCCTCTTCCATCTTATCTATTTTCTCCCATATTTACTCCTCATCTATCTTCTTCATTATCTCCTCCTCCCCCTCCAACTCTTCTTCCCCCTCCATGATTCATCCAAGAAAAAAGATAAAATCATCAGGCCACCTAGTCAGTACACATCACTTGTTGACCTACTCAACACACGTGTGTATGCGAAGGAAGAGGATCAAAGACGGCTGCGAATGACTCTCTGTTTAGCTTGAGCGCAGCTCTCAGATAAAGCAAACAAAAAGCTGCAATGCATTTAATGACAATTATAAGCTATAAGCGTCACCGGAAGAACTGTTTTAACCCCGAGGAACATTAGCACATTAAAATAGCATCATCCCATCCGAGAATGATTGAGACGCGGCCTAAAATGCGTCATGCAATGGTAAAGAAAAGACAAACGTTACAGAACAAGCTTTTGTTTGAGCCAGAAATATGTAACATGTCCTCATGGCTGAATAACAGCCATTAGAAAATGTTACACATTTCTGACTTTCTTTTACGGCGGTTTCGAGCATTCCCTTGGTTATTACGACTTTGAAGTAACGTCTGAGTTTAGAATCTTCAAAGAAAAATAGTGAAACATCCAACGCTGACGATTTACTTAGCCAACAATATAATTCCAGGTTAAATAAGGTCGGTAAGTAGAGCTAGCCCAGAATAACTGATCTGTAACGTAGGCAAGACTTCCTAATTAGCGATCCTCAGGAAGTCCTAGTAAAATAAAAGAGTACATAGCTAACTTTTATTGGAACAACATATGTTGGCAGTATACCCGGAGGGTATTCCGAGGCTAAACCTCCCCCGTGACCCGGTCCATGACCAGGCCTCGCTCCTGGGATCGAAAATTCGGGCCATGACTATATTTATAATTCTCCCTATAAGAGTTGAGTAATATTCATTAAGAGACCATTTCTCAATAGCTTTCATACCCGGGTCTGGAGAGAGGAGTTTCACCCTCCAGAGTCATCGTGCGGACCACGTCTCCTATCTCTCGAGGCTACTACGTCTTGTTCGGAAAATCTGCCTAAAAAAAACTTATACAAAACTAGCAAGGGAAACACCTGAGATCGTTCAGTCCTTCAAATGGATATTCTTTAGGGGAATACCTAGCAGAAAATCAGTGGAACACTCTCTCAATACCCTCTTCCCCTCCGACACACACACACACACACACACACACACACACACACACATACACACATATATATAGTATATATATATATAGTGCCGAATAGGTAAAACTGGTCAATTAGCAAGAACTCATTTAAAATTAAGTCCATTCTAAAATTTTCTCTTATACATTTAAAAATATTTTTTTTTCATTTATGTTACTTTAAAAAATAAATAATTTTGTACCAAAAGAACCTTAGATAACCTTATTATAACAAGCGCAATTTAATTTAGCTAATCCAACTAAATATATTTTAGATAGGTTTACAATAATTTAATAATAAACAAACACAATGAAAAATATTTTTTACGTTAGGTTCAGAATAATTTTTGCGAAATTATTGCATACACAAATTTACGCTTGTCCTATATGGCAAGAAGAGCGTTGCTATTTAATCCAAAATCGCAAGTTTTACCTATCCGGCACGATATATATATATATATATATATATATATATATATATATATATATATATATATATATATATATATATAAATAATACCACATAAATACGAAAACAATTCCTCTATCAGTTTTTCCACAGCAGATGAAATTGAAACCGCATGTCATCCTAAAGTGGAAGGGACACTCGATATGCCATGCAAAGAAAAAAAATCTCATAATTTTTTCGACGTGATAAATGCGGACCGGGAACACAGGTTTGGATACCATTATCACTCGTTATTCTGAACGGGGCAAAAAATATGAAAAAATGTGGGATTTTCTGAGTGAATAACACATAGAATCCTTTGACTTTGAGCCCTCTAGAAAAAAAATAATTGTGTTTTTAACAGAAGAATTATACAAAGTATAGAAGGTAGCGATGCTTGAAGAGGGAGTGTACTCACCTAGTTGTACTCACCTAGTTGTACTCACCTAGTTGTACTCACCTAGTTGTACTCACCTAGTTGTACTCACCTAGTTGTACTCACCTAGTTGAGGTTGCAGGGGTCGAGTCCAAGCTCCTGGCCCCGCCTCTTCACTGGTCGCTACTAGGTCACTCTCCCTGAACCATGAGCTTTATCGTACCTCTGCTTAAAGCTATGTATGAATCCTGAAATTAAGACACTTGGGCAACATCTGGGTATCTTTATTGTAGACGTTTCGACATCCAGTGGCTTTATCAATACAAATTCTAGGACATAGCTTGAAGACATTAGGACTATATACAGAAGATGAGGTAATCAGTCCCTCAACCTTGGAGTAGGTGCGAAGAGCACCGTAGTCGTGATTCTGAGGACATGTACATAACCTTCACGACTACGACAACTACTACTACAACTAACCCATCTCTTTGGGAAGGACCTACTTCCACTGGGGAATCCCGCCTACCAGTGAATATGCCCTCGTCTGCTACACCTGACGTTACTATATAAGCGCCAGGGTCCTTGCTTCTGCTTCAGAATCTCCACGACTACGGTGCTCCTCGCACCTACTCCAAGGTTGAGGGGCTGATTACCTCATATTCTGTATATAGTCCTACTGTCTTCAAGCTATGTCCCAGAATTTGTATTGATAAAGCCACCGGATGGCGAAACGTCTACAATAAAGATACCCAGATGTTGCACAAGTGTCTTAATTTCATCTTGTAGGTATTGTATACCATTCTTGCACACATGTATGAATCCTGCCTCCACTACATCGCTTCCTAAACTATTCCACTTCCTGACTACTTTGTGGCTGAAGAAATACTTCCTAACATCCCTGTGATTCATCTGTGTCTTCAGCTTCCAACTGTGTCCCCGTGTTGCTGTGTCCAATCTCTGGAACATCCTGCCTTTGTCCACCTTGTCAATTCCTCTCAGTATTTTGTAAGTCGTTATCATGTCCCCCCTATCTCTCCTGTCCTCCAGTGTCGTCAGGTTGATTTCCCTTAACCTCTCCTAGTAGGACATACCTCTGAGCTCTGGGACTAATCTTGTTGCAAACCTTTGCACTTTCTCTAGTTTCTCTAGTGTGTTTGTGTGTGTGTGTGCGTGCGTGCGTGTGTGTGTGTGTGTGTGTGTGTGTGTGTACTCACCTAATTGTTCTCACCTAATTGTGGTTGCAGGGGTCGAGACTCAGCTTCTGGCCCTGCCTGTTCACTGACCGCTACTGGGTCCTCCCTCTCCCTGCTCCATGATCTTTATCATACCTCGTCTTAAAACTATGTATGGTTCCTGCCTCCACTACCAGACTATTCCACTTCCTAACAACTCTGTGGCTGAAGAAATACTTCCTAACATCCCTTTGGCTCATCTGAGTCTTCAGCTTCCAATTGCGACCCCTTGTTTCTGTGTCCAGTCTCTGGAACATCCTGTCTCTGTCCACCTTGTCTATTCCACGCAGTATTTTGTATGCCGTTATCATGCCTTCCCTAACCCTCCTGTCCTCCAGTTTCGTCAGGCCGATTTCCCTTAAACTCTCCTCGTAGGACATTCCCCTTAGCTTTGGAACCAGCCTTGTTGCAAACCTTTGCACTTTCTCTAATTTCTTGACGTGTTTGACCAGGTGTGGGTTCCAAACTGGTGCTGCATACTCCAGTATGGGCCTGACGTACACAGTGTATAAAGTCTTGAACGATTCCTTACTGAGGTACCGGAACGCTATTCTCAGGTTTGCCAGGCGCCCATATGCCACAGCAGTTATCTGGCTAATGTGTGCTTCTGGCGACGTACTTGGTATTATACTCACCCCTAGATCTTTCTCATTGCAGTCTTTGGCCACCTAGCCTACACTCTGTCTGCGGTCTTCTTAGCCTTTCTCCGATTTTCATGACTTTGCATTTGGCGGGGTTAAATTCTAGGAGCTAGTTGCTGGACCACGCGTCCAGCCTGTCCAGGTCTCTTTGTAGACCTGTCTGGTCCGCATCTGATTTAATTCTCCTCATTAACTTCACATCATCTGCAAACGGAATAGCACTGGTCCCAGGACTGACCCCTGTGGGACCCCACTCGTCACAGGCGCCCACTGTGATACCTCATCACGGACCATGACTCGCTTTTGCCTCCCTGTTAGGTGTGTTTGTGTGTGTGTGTGTGTGTGTGTGGAAGTAGAGGAAAGGGAGAGGAAGGACAGGAGCGTGAGTGGGGAAGGGGATGAAGTGTAGTTAGGGAAGGTGAGTGTGGGTAAGAGAGCGAGGGTAAAAATAAAAGGAGAGAGAGTGTGTGAGGTGATATAATAGAAATGTCTTGGTTGTAAAGATCTTGGATACACAGAAGAGCCTCGTTGCAGGATCGTGGTTAAGGACTCGTCTCCTACCATCCTGCACGAGACACGAGTACCTACGTGAGAATTTCATTTTAAAAGAAAGAGGGCCCCTTTTTTTTTTAGGCACCAATCGAAATTATTTTTAGTTTTTCTCCTCATAGCCTTCTTGATCCCGTTCGTCAGTAATCATACTAAACAAGGTATATAATAAATAAGACATGTGTTTAGCACTTGGCTGTTTTTAGTACGGAAATATTTCGCCTTCAGAGGTAGAATCTTTAGTCGAAAAGTGGAGCTTAATGATCGAGACAGTAGCAGTGGAGGGTGTTCAGTCCCTTTGTCTTGATTGATGGTGTTCAGTCCCTTACCTGTATTCGACCGAAGAAACCTATCTATTTCGGCACTAAAGATGCCCAGCTGTTGCATATGTGTATTTTTCGTCAACCTGTCAGCATTAATATAAAGAAAAGGGTAAATATAACCGACAGATGAATAAAAGAGACACTTGTACATCGTCAAGCAACATTGTTAAGGAAACGTATTATAACCCTCCAGGTTTTTATTATTCTAACTGATAAAGGAAAATGCAGCTGGAACGTATTTTTTTTTATTAAAATTGCTTATCTTTTTTACTATATTGTATACACAAATCAGTTCCAAGTTCAGTTATCTATTTCTTCATTAGCAATGTTTTCAAAGCTGTCGTTCTTAATTTCAGGACTAGTTGGCTGTTTCTCGCTTTTAATTTCAGGGATAATTAGCTACCTGTGCCCTGATAAGTGTCGTCGTTTCATGATCTCTCGGTCTCTTAGCTCTGTCCACTCATTAATGAGCATCCAATTAGTCCCTTGTCATATCATGACATTAAATCACATTAAATTGTTGCGTCTCGTATTTCACCTTCCAGGGGGTTGCCTTGATGCTAGTAGAGGTTCTTGATCCCTTCCATGAAGCAAACCTAATTACCTCCCATGATGCTAGTGAAGGTTCTTGATCCCATCCCTGAAGCAAAACTAATTACCTCCCATAATGCTACTGAAGGTTCTTGATCTTTTCCCTGAAACAAACCTAATTACCTCCCATGATGCTAGTGAAGGCTCTTGATCCCATCCCTGAAGAAAACCTAATTGCCTCCCATTTCCAAAGCGCTATGTAGTCTATTCCCGTTAATTATTTCCCCCTTTACCTTTGATAAACCTTTGATGAGTTCCGAGAGTTTTTCTACTCCCGGAGTCCGATCTTAGACCAGTCTCGTCTGGTGCCTGCCTGGTCAACCAGACTGTTGCTGTTGGCAGTCCGCTGACCCACATCCATCACAGCCATGAATAATTATCTTGTATACATTTATTCATCTTAAATAGTACGTAAGTATTAAATTTGCCTATAGTTTTATATTGTTTTCCTTCCACTGAGACACTGTAATCAACGCTTCTGTTTCCCCTTATTAACAGAAACAGGTAAATCCCTTCCACCTCTCCTTAAGTAATTAAGCAATTTCTTCCCCCTCTCCTCGTCCTGTTTTTCTCTCAAACAATATATCCACTGTTATCTTTCATACCTATGTGCATCTTTCACTCCCCTCTTTCCTTACTAATTCCTATATTTTTCTCGTCTTTCTCATTCTTCCCTCCCTTTTGTTCCCCCACCCCTCATAATTCCAATGTTATTTATAATTTTCTCCTCTTATTCTTTGTTTCTCATCTTTCTTTCCCTTCCCTTCCTCCCTCAACCTTTCCATCAACCTCATCAATGCTTCAATTCTTTCCTCGCTCTTCCAATTTCTTTCATCTTTGTACCCCATCCAAAACTTCCTTCATCACGCAGCTCGTTTTTTTCCTCATATTTACCATCCAAATTTACTCCTCTACTATTAATTTTCATATTTTTAGCCCTTCCCTCCCTCCTTTCCATCGTTCACCAGCACTTCATTACTCTCATCTCTTTCCTTCGCCGTTTCACCTCTCACCCTTTCATTCATCTCTCCGTTATTTCCATCTAACTTCCTTCTATCTTTTTGCCTTTCACATCTTTATCACACCACTTTCATACCTTTGTATGTTGTGTATGACGTGAATGATTACGCTCAGCTTCTTCGGGATGCTCATCTCAAGATGAAGCCAACTAATATCCTCTGAGCTCACTAGAGAGTGAATCTCTCGCTCAAGGACTCAGAAGCAGGCGAAAATTAATTTTGGTTTATACATTTTATTTGGCTACGCTCTGAGAAGGTTCGAGTCATATTCAGTCAGATAACCAAGTCAGGCAGTTTAAGCAAACACATGAAATACTTAGGAGAGACGAGATATTAATGAAGCAGATGGAGAGTTCAGAAGTCAAAGAAATGGACAGGATACAAAGTGGAGAGTAATAAATAATGTCGAAGGTAATCAGAGTAAAATCAAGTAGCTGATCCGTTTCCCAGTTAGTGAAAGGTGGTTCGAGCCTCCACCACTTTTTTTTTCTGAATGATCCACACGGGCCTCGTTAATTGCAAGTAATAACAGCTCACGTCCTTATTTTCCACGTAATGACAAGGCTTTAGTGATTTCTCTTGTAATTGTGGCACTTGAAGGGGAAGTAAGAAAAGCCTCAACTTTCAGTGCAAGTATTCACTAATAGATTATAACTGACTCCTTTCAAGGTGGATACCTCGATGCTCGTTAAGAGCTCTTAATCCTGGAATTATTGGATATTTTAAAAAAATTAACTAGGGTTTATTGCAATTGATTTTTAAATCCCAATGAATAAGGAAAGGTTGAAAATCGGGTACAAATCAACAGACAGCCTCGTTGTGGACTACCAGATCTTGTACCTCATTATCGTGGATTCCCATGTATATATTATAGGTTTCTAACTACGAAATTACCTGCTTTAATCCCTAAAATAGGATTTAATGTAAATATTTACTTGAGGTATACACATCTCGGTGTACATTCTCTGTAACCCTACGAGTGAGCCTCTAAGATATGATTTAGCATTTCAACGACATGCTCATCTCATGTCTATGGATTTAACAAAATCCCTCGTAGTTCAGCAATGTTTTGATAGGCTCTTAAAAAACTGGATGGAACTTTACCAATCTCGAATCAAATCAGATGATCTTTCATTCTCAAGGCGCTTTATGATTCTTATAATTTTAGTGGTCTTAAGGGCACACAGATGTTATAGACACATAAAGAACATTAAGCTGATTTATCCTATAAAAAGCAAAGAATCAAACACTGTGATTTATTTCTGATCATAAGAGACATTCTCCCAATTTATCGCAGGAACCAATTTGATTAATATAATTGGCACAGGATAACTTATTTAACCTATCAAGAGAGTGACAAATTCCAAGATGCTCGAAATGAGTTCAAAATCTTGGGCTATAGGGCACGTTAATGTACCAGTTGTTCCAAGAATTTAGTCTCACTACCGTACACCGTATTATTATTATTATTATTATTATTATTATTATTATTATTACAATATAGCAACAGTTGTAGAATTATTTCCTGTAGACAAGAGTGAAGATTTATCTTGTCTACAAATTTAAGGGAATTTATCCCCTGGGTGAACGAGCGGCAGTTTTTACATTAACCTTTATTCACAGTGACTTTTAACGACCCCGCTGGGACAACTACTTGAGTACAGTTACGTTGTGTATCTCTTGTGATAAACGAACGGAGGGTCAAGCCTCCTTCCTTGCTCGGAATGATCCACACGGGCTACGCATAATTGTAATAACCCACCAGAGTGGCTTAGGAATATTTGCTAACGCGCTTGAGCGGAATTGCTAGTAGGCGCCTCTAACTGCGACAGTAAAAGCATTTGTTTTAATTACTATTTCTTCCCCGCAGCCACCTAGCACTAGTTGTGCTGCAATCTAGTGCTAGAACCAACTCATTAAACAGTAGCAGACGCGCTAATATGACTTACAGAGCCAAGAGCTAGATGTGATCATGAACAGAAGGTTTCTGGTGAAGGAATGCTGTTAGAAAAGCTTACAGGTACCATTTCATTTAAAGAAGCCTGCTAGCAATTCTGTCTAGTGGTCAGTGTATTGGCCCAGTAAATTCTAGATGGCAGGCTAGACAGTCATTTATTCCTAGAAAAAAAAATGTATAGTGCTTCCTATATATTTTTTATGTGATTGTCTCCATGTGATATGTAAATCCAGTGTTAGTGTTACACATGTGAGATGCCAAGAAAAATTTTTAAAAATATACATTCGTGAAAGAAAATGTAAATTACTAATAAAATTATATTTTTGTAACCTGCTGTGTTCGTGGTCACGAACATTGTGGTACCAGGACAATGCGACTTTACTGGCGTGTTTACTACAAGTTAATTATTTGACAAATAATTCATGAAATTGAAAAAATACTCATCAATTACATGCTCATCAATTATGAATTCAGATCACTTTTTTACTGTCATGTAAGCCGGAATAACAAAAAACGTTTTTGACTGTAGTTTATTTTTTGGGAAGCAGTTTTTCGTATTGTATAAGTGACTGATGAATGACTACAAAGAAATAAGAAGGAATTAGTTGAAAATGGAAGTGAATATAAAATGGAATGGTTGAATTATGTACTGTCAAGGGCGTGCACTATCGTAAATTTATGTTTAATTGGGATGTAAATGGTGTACTACCCACAGTAGTACACTATTTGAGGACAGCCCACATCTTGCAATAACAAGCTTTAATTGAGGCAACGTTTCGTTCTATGTAGAGGTCTATCAGAGCGCGAAATGCCGTCCTGAACAAAAACTTGTTAGGTAACGTGTCTAGTTTGAAGTGTATAATCTGTTTCTCACTTTCCCCACAGCATCATGGCTACCTGCGGGGCCAGGAGCTACGACCTAGCTCATGCAAATGCAACTAGGAGAGTACCATGTCAATGTACACATTGTCTCTCACTCTCCCATACAATAGAGCGGAAAAATAATGTAAGGGACCTGGGAGTAGTAATGTCTGAGGATCTCACTTTCAAGGATCACAACAGTGCCACGATCGCACGTGCAAAGAAAATGATAGGATGGATAATGAGAACTTTCAAAACGAGAGATGCCAAGCCCATGATGATCCTTTTCAAATCACTTGTTCTCTCTAGGCTGGAATACTGCTGTACATTAACATCTCCATACAAAGCAGGTGAAATCGCAGATCTAGAGAGTGTACAGAGATCCTTTACTGCACGTATAAGTTCTGTCAAGCACCTTAACTACTGGGAACGCTTGGAAGCACTTGACTTGTACTCGTTGGAACGCAGGAGGGAGAGATATATCATAATCTACACTTGGAAAATCTTGGAAGGAATGGTCCCAAATCTGCACACAGAAATCACTCCCTACGAAAGTAAAAGACTGGGCAGGCGATGCAAAATGCCGCCAATAAAAAGTAGGGGCGCCATTGGTACACTAAGAGAGAACACCATAAGTGTCCGGGGCCCAAAACTGTTCAACAGCCTCCCATCAAGCATTAGGGGAATTGCCAATAAACCCCTGGCTGCCTTCAAGAGAGAGCTGGACAGATACCTAAAGTCAGTGCCGGATCAGCCGGGCTGTGGCTCGTACGTCGGACTGCGTGCGGCCAGCAGTAACTGCCTAGTTGATCAGGCCCTGATCCATCGGGAGGCCTGGTCATGGACCGGGCCGCGGGGGCGTTGATCCCCGGAATACCCTCCAGGTAACCTCCAGGTAACCTCCCTCACACAGCATCAGCATTTCCATGGAAAACTTATCACGAAGGTACATAGAGGTAAACCAAGGCTAGGCGTTCATAATGTCAAGGGTGGAAAGTTGATGATAGACAGGTCGGTGGTGGGAGGGAGGGTATAGTGAGATGACGTGGGTGATGGGGAGAAGGTGCGTGGGTGTGAAACATGAGCTTGACAGTGAGGAGGAGGAGGCTTGAAACAGGTTTGAGAATAATGTGTGGTGTGAATATTATGCGAAGAAATTTTGAACGTACAAATTAGAGAGAGAAAATGAAAGCCAGAAGACTGCTCAGGTTATGTGGAATAAAGAAAAACACTGTATTGCGACTTTCAATCAAAACTTTTAAATGAACCAGAAGTTGTATTTCGCTTTCATAATCGTCAATATAAAACATAAATAATTGTACAAAAAAAATAACGAACTAGCTTATGTATTAAATTACATCCAGTGATTTTTTACCCTCCCAGGATTAACACTTCGAACTGAAAGAGTAAACGTCGGGTTTATATTTTTCAATTGTGTCAGGATTAACAGCGCCAAGGTGCATTAATGCGTGGAACGAGTGATGGATGTGGTGGACACAATATTTTTGGGTCCTGTTTTTGAACTGTCGTGTTTTTTTATGAGACTCTCTAAATGCTTTTGACATGAGACAAATACATTCGAAAATGAGTTTTACGGTTTTGCTTTTTTCTACTGAATTTTCAGATAATCAGTAATTTACACTTGTCTATCTGCTATTGTCATCTTGAATTTTCCTGTGAATAAACATTTAAGATCACCTTTTAATTTTATTTGTAGAGAATTATATACAATTGCAATATAACTTGTCAAAGCTTTTGTAACCACATCTAATACAAATTTTGTAACTCTTCTCGAAGCAACAGTCACAGTGTATATACACTACGAGGTGTATATATATATTTATCTCAGTATGCAGTATATACATTAAGACGTGTAAATCTCTCACTACATATTAACCGGTATATATCCTGCAGTGTATATTCAATGGCTAGTTTCTCTAAAAAAGTTTAAATTTTGTCAGCAAAATCTAGTACCATATTTTTTCCTCATATATTTGTTGTGAATGAGTTAGAAGAAACAATATATGTGCAAAACAGGCTGTGATTTAAGCAATATTTCGCTCTGTATCGAACTTTAAATAGCTTCTACTTAATATATCTGCATGGTAATCAGAGTAGATAACCCAGTCTTTGGGATATGGTAATTTACTTAAAGCTGAAGAAATCTTTCATCTCTTCTCCTTTTCTTTGTAACTCTCTTGGCAAAGTATGAAGGATGGTGGAAGTGATCTCTTTCATGACAGCAGATTGCTTCGTATAAATAACAAAAAGACACAATACCATGACTGGAACGATACACAAATAAACTTCACATAGGAGAGAGAAGCTTACAACTACGTTTCGGTCCGTTGGTCAAAGTCGGACCGAAATGTCGTCGTAAGCTTTTCTCTCTCCTATGTGTGGGTTATTTGTGGATTGTTTCGTTTTCTGAATCAACATAATGACACAGGAGCTAAAAGAGATGTGCTTGATGCGTTTTCCATTTATTTGACTTCGAGAACGTGTTAATATTGTGGAGAGAGACAACGTCTTAGGGAAGGTTTGGCAAGAAACAGGACAAGTGTTTCCTGACGCGGGTCTTTCTGTGCTTTTTTCTTTTTTGTGTGTAAAAGAAAATTGCACCAAGACAGTGCTTGATGCAGTTTTCTTATTCGTGAATTTTGTGTTTCCCCAGACCTACGGTTAATTTCCCATTTATTTCTTGACTAGCTATAGCCAATGTCATTTTACGAGATTTGTTCTGAAACCAGACGCGTATTATTCCTGGTCAGTCAGAGCAGCCAGGACTGGAGCAAATGAGGTGTGTTTTTGAGTCAGAACGAGAAGTACAGCAGCTGCAGCAAAATGTCCTAAGACTTCGCGGTTTGGTGTCTGTGTGAGTAGGGATGGTGAGTTTGGGGAAGCTTATGTCATAGGTTATTTTATTGGTTTTGGTGCTCTCATATTTACCTGTAAGACCCTAGTGTGCAGGGGTCTGTGTAGTGGAGAGTACTCGTGGAGTAATTTCCTTGCAGGTTAAGAGACTTGCAGAAGGAGAACATGGAGCCTCCCTGTTTATTAATGCTAATGTTTTTACCCACTAGTAGCAGTGTAATATTTAGCTAATGTGAGTACTGGGTAAAGGTGTACTGGAGTGTGGTGATTTTGGTATGTAGTGGGTAGATTGTTTGCTGTATATGTATGTTTACTATTAATATATTATATTTAATATATTATATTAATTATATTATATTAATATATTATATATTTTGTACCTGTCGTGTTAATAACTATTGACTCCACACTTAATAAAGGTACAAGCTGGCTCTAAGTTGGTTTATGTGGAGTAATTTAAATGCCCTTAGATTAGGCAGGTTGTTTACCCCTAGGAGCCAGGACTTTTATTTACGTTACGCAGTAACAAGCGTAACAGTCATAGAAACCAAGTGTTACCGGTGATTCAGGTTGATGTAGCCTGTGAAAATAGGTTCGAAGCCTGTGAAAAGAATCACTGTCCTTTAGAATTTGAATTCGTCCCTAGAATTTTGAGCGACTAATGAGCCTGATTGTTACTCCATCAATCCTATTTTGAACGACTACTGAGGGTGATAGTAACTCCATCAATCCTTTTTTGATCTATCCGTGAGCGAGATAGTAACATCATCAGTCCTATTTTGAACGACCGCTCAGCATTACTCTAACCCCATCAATTCTCTTTTAAAAAATATTTTCTAAAGCGTCAAAAAATAAGTCTTCCAAAAATTACTACTTCCAGTTTCATATTTGTCTCCAGAGAAGGGAAAAAAATAAATTTTTCAGTAATTCAGTCATCACATGAAGAACGTCACACAAGCAGCAGTTGAACACAAGTTTCCACATGACTGACCTTGTTTTGATATTAAATAAACCCAAAGCAGCACCTTCATCTGAGGGACGACTCGGTCCTTCGTAACCTTAGTTATATCGAAGTCGATAGTGTAAGATTTTTTCGTATACCTTTCAATTATATATATATATATATATATATATATATATATATATATATATATATATATATATATATATATATATATATATATATATATATATATATATATATTGTCGTGCCGAATAGGCAGAACTTGCAATCTTGGCTTAAATTGCAACGCTCATCTTGCCATATAGGACAAGTGAAAATTTGTGTATGCAATAATGTCGTCAAATTTATTCTGAAACTAACGAAACAAATATATTTCATTGTGTTTGTTTAGTATTAAATTATTGTAAACGTATCTAAAATATATTTAGTTGGGTTAGGCTAAAATAAATTGCGCTTGTTATAATAAGGTTAGGTAAGTTTTCTAAGATTCTTTTGGTGCAAAATTAAAAATTTTTACATTAACATTAATGAAAAAAATACATCTTAAATCGTATAAGAAAATTTTTTAGAAAGGACTTAATTTTAAATGAGTTCTTGCTAATTGACCAGTTTTACATATTCGGCACGACACACACACACACACACACACACATATATATATATATATATATATATATATATATATATATATATATATATTTATATATATATATATATATATATATGGAGGAGGTGAACGTATTCAGATATTTGGGAGTGGACGTGTCAGCAGATGGGTCTATGAAAGATGAGGTGAATCATAGAATTGATGAGGGAAAAAGAGTGAGTGGTGCACTTAGGAGTCTGTGGAGACAAAGAACTTTGTCCTTGGAGGCAAAGAGGGGAATGTATGAGAGTATAGTTTTACCAACGCTCTTATATGGGTGTGAAGCATGGGTGATGAATGTTGCAGCGAGGAGAAGGCTGGAGGCAGTGGAGATGTCATGTCTGAGGGCAATGTGTGGTGTGAATATAATGCAGAGAATTCGTAGTATGGAAGTTAGGAGGAGGTGCGGGATTACCAAAACTGTTGTCCACAGGGCTGAGGAAGGGTTGTTGAGGTGGTTCGGACATGTAGAGAGAATGGAGCGAAACAGAATGACTTCAAGAATGTATCAGTCTGTAGTGGAAGGAAGGCGGGGTAAGGGTCGGCCTAGGAAAGGTTGGAGGGAGGGGGTAAAGGAGGTTTTGTGTGCGAGGGGCTTGGACTTCCAGCAGGCATGCCTGAGCGTGTTTGATAGGAGTGAATGGAGACAAATGGTTTTTAATACTTGACGTGCTGTTGGAGTGTGAGCAAAGTAACATTTATGAAGGGATTCAGGGAAACCGGCAGGCCGGACTTGAGTCCTGGAGATGGGAAGTACAGTGCCTGCACTCTGAAGGAGGGGTGTTAATGTTGCAGTTTAAAAACTGTAGTGTAAAGCACCCTTCTGGCAAGACAGTGATGGAGTGAATGATGGTGAAAGTTTTTCTTTTTCGGGCCACCCTGCCTTGGTGGGAATCGGCCAGTGTGATAATAAAAAAAAAATGTATATATATATACAGATGATTGAAAATCCTACGTTCTAACCTGCTGTAACTGCTCTCTCTCGCTTTTTCTCTTGTATTATTATTGTTTCGGTCTCCACATTTGTTTAGAACTCTCATAGGTACAATGTTTAAACATCTTGTACAATACAAATATTTACAGTCTCACTTTAGTCAAAATATGGAGAATATATAAGATTTGCATGCAGTGTTACAGTTCAATACATTCCTTATCCGGCGCTAGGTAAAGACACGTAAGATCAACAGAACGGATGCGGGGAAGCCTTCAGCGAACAGGTGGGAATGATCCCGTTAACAGGCAGGTAAGCTCCTGCCTAATGCTTCGCTATTACGCTCAAGCTCACCTCCACCTGCCCTGTCTTGTGAGTCTTAGACAACATCTCGTGATAGGCGGCCCAAACTCCAGACGTGAGCTGTTTTCCATGGCACGAGGCTCATACTTGAGCAGCTGTTGCTTTTCTCGTAACGTGTGGCTATATTCCAGTGCCCAAATGTATGACTTTGTCAACCAATGGTCAAACTCTAAATGTGTGCTATTTTATGAAGCCCCAATTCGAAATGCAACCTGTCTTTCCAAACTCAAGACTTGCGTAGTCTTCTAAGGCCAAGACACGAAGCGAGTACCGTCTTCCAAGAAGCAAGGCTCAAACACCAAATCTTTAGTATATTATACGGCGTAAAACTCAAAAACTCGAGACGTGCATTGCCTTTGAAGGTGCGAGAGCGAAACTTTAACCCAAAACTCTGATTTTGTTTTGAAAGCGCAAGGACCA
>NC_091354.1:7981611-8011611 GCF_038502225.1 Cherax quadricarinatus
AAAAGTGGGTAACCTGTCTATCTTTCCAGCTTGGATGACAGAGAGGGTCACCTGCCAATCAACGAGCAGAACTGATGGAGATGGACTAACGTCCTGAGACTTCCCCTTTTTGGATTTAATTACCTGTGCACCTGTATGAAGTAGCAGGATATAACCCCCTCATCATTGCAGTGGAAAAAGCCTGCTTTCCTATCATCTAGACTGAGTATTCACGGATAGACTGTGAAGAACGAGCTGGTGGGTTGTCATCAACACCTGCGACCCCCCCCCCTCCATCATCGGCAACTGCTACGATTTCAACAACACTCAGTGTCACCAACACCAGACACCCCTATATATATTAGCGTTGAATTCAGTTATCATTTATATTTTTCATTTTCTTTAATGTAGTATTAATATTTCATATTTAAGTGTTTTATATTTTCTATATAATAAAGTGTTTATGTTTGTCTGTTATTATTTCTTTTTCTATTCACTAATTTTCCTGAGGAGGAGCCAGCCTTGGTAATACTGTCTGAAGTTGTTACAGTGCTGAGTAAGCCTTCATATATATATATATATATATATATATATATATATATATATATATATATATATATATATGTCGTGCCGAATAGGCAGAACTTGCGATCTTGGCTTAAATAGCAACGCTCATCTTGCCATATAGGACAAGTGAAAATTTGTGTATGCAATAATTTCGCCAAAATCATTCTGAACCTAACGAAAAAAATATATTTGATTGTGTTTGTTTAGTATTAAATTATTGTAAACGTATTTAAAATATATTTAGTTGGGTTAGGCTAAAATAAATTGCTCTTGTTATAATAAGGTTAGGTAAGTTTTCTAAGATTCTTTTGGTGCAAAATTAAATTTTTTTACATAAACATTAATGAAAAAAATATATCTTTAAACGTATAAGAGAGAATTTTAGAAAGGACTTAATTTTAAATGAGTTCTTGCTAATTGACCAGTTTTACATATTCGGCACGACATATATATATATATATATTTATATATATATATATATATATATATATATATGCATGTACAATGTACATACATATATAGTGTGACCTATATGTAAGTAGAAGTAACAAGATATCCCTGTTATCCCTGTTATCCCGTGCTTCATACACAGTAGTAATCAAAGAATCAATGCACATTGAAGTGTTTCAACCAACTTGCACATGTAGGTGACACAACTAACGTAGAGGCATCAAGTACAATGCTCTGTTTGTAAACTTAAACATCTTTTAAATAAAGCTTTGAAAGCTAAGCGGTCTGTAAATTACAATTTTTCTCTAACTTAGTATCATCAGAGCTGCTTCTGCCGCAGTTGTAACAGCCGTTGATGCCGTAGTTGCAGTAGCCGTTGTTGCCAAAGTTGCAGTAGTCATCGATGCCAAAGTTGCAGTTGCCGTCGATGCCAAAGTTGCAGTAGCTGTCGATGCCAAAGTTGCAGTAGCTGTCGATGCCAAAGTTGCAGTAGCTGTCGATGCCAAAGTTGCAGTAGCTGTCGATGCCAAAGTTGCAGTAGCTGTCGATGCCAAAGTTGCAGTAGCTGTCGATGCCAAAGTTGCAGTAACTGTCGATGCCAAAGTTGCAGTAGCTGTCGATGCCAAAGTTGCAGTAGCTGTCGATGCCAAAGTTGCAGTAACTGTCGATGCCAAAGTTGCAGTAGCTGTCGATGCCAAAGTTGCAGTAGCTGTCGATGCCAAAGTTGCAGTAGCTGTCGATGCCAAAGTTGCTAACTCCAGCGCAGCCGCTGTCATTTCCAGTCTCCCTCGACCTGTGTTCACCCAGACTAAGCCGGAACCTTATTCCTCTATTGCCACAACTTGAAACTTACATTACGCTGCTCTCTGTCTTCATTCTCTCTAATCTCTCTAAATTAATGTAGATTTACACACGCGGTCTCTCACCCATTCTAGTCTGTGGCTATGAAAATATTTGTGGTGTGATGCGTCATGAAGGTTTGTGTGGTGGTGGTGTGGTAGGATGGTGGTAATGTCGTGGTTATGTGGCAGTGTGGTTGTGGTTTGGAAGTCATGAGTGTAATGATTGTGCATTGATGCTCCTGTGGTGGTGTTGGTATGTGGTGGTGTGGATATAAGTAACAAATTACATTGTAAATGGTCCAAGACTGACTGAAACGTCGTTGTAAGCGTCTTTGTCCTATGTTCGGGTAATTTTTGTCCTTAGGAAGTGTTGGGGGACTGAACCACCGTCCTTGCGATAGCATGAGTACGACTGTACCAACACTGCTACAGAAAGTATAGAAGACTTTTATATGGGTAACCAAAACTTTCCCGACCTTGATGTCAAAAGCGTACTGCCGACAAACACTCAAGGAAAGACACGATTCAGAAAAAGCTTTCACTGGGACGACGTTTCGCTCTATGCAGATCTTCATCAAATCATGCCTAAACAAATCTCTACACAGGGCGAAACTTTGTCTCAATAAAAGTTCGCTTTCTTTCTTTATCTCCTCCATTTTAATGTACAAAACAAACACATCATTTCTACGTTGGGAAGAGAATCAACACAAGACGCCGACAGTGAGAGAATAGCACAAACAGCAGGAGGCAATTAACGTTTTCAATTAACTCTGCAATTAGAAGTTTCAAGTAGCAAAAAGCTAACAAGTTAATTACAAAGACATGTTAGCAGCGTAAATACGATTTGGATTCATTTAATGAGTTATTGCTTTGTACGTGTGTGTGTGTGTGTGTATGTGTGCGCGCGTTTCCCCAAGTTCGGCTGTTCATAGCAGTATACATGTACGTGTATGCGAGAATCCGCATGTGCATGAATGTACATAAGTGTATGTTTATGATCAAATTTGCAGGTTATTTATCCAGAGATTTCAATACGAGAGTAAATATTTCAGAGTATAACTATCAGAGCTCTATATTAAATCGTATATTTCTTATGTCAATCTTCAGAGTCCTCGATATACTTTGATGAATTACATGTCTTTCGTACTGCTAGAGTTTTTCTTATAAGCAGCTGTGATACAGAATATTTAGCACGATATGAATATTTATTAGTCATTTTATTGTTAGTTATGAAGCGGGTGACTACAATGTAAACAACCGAGCCAAAGTGCATGGAAAATGCACTTTAAATCATTCATCAGTGTTTCTTGATTTAAATAGTTAATAAATCAAGTTTAGTTAGGACTGGATGTAGCTCTTTAGGAGAATTTTAACACTACGATGGTATGATAAGCAGTTCATTTTCACACAACACTTTGTGAGTGAAGTTCTCAGCCACGCACCCCTCAAGGAAGGTTCCTTGATGTTGGTGAGGGGCTCTTGATTTAGGGAATTGGATCTGTTCTCCAGTTCCCCGAATTAAGCCTGAATGCCTTCCACATCCCCCCCCCAGGAGCTGTATAATCCTCCGGGTTTAGCGCTTCCCCCTTGATTTTAATAATAATAATAATCAGCTACGTAGCCACACAACACTCGGGGGGGGGGGAGAGCTATGCGTTAGAGACGTTATTACGATCATTGATTTAATTATTATTACTATTGTCTTCGATTTTCATACATACTAATTAATTCCATCAGTGATATGATATTCGCGTGACAGCGACACTATGGTATCTTGGTCATGGATAAGTCTTCTGCAACTCATTTCGCTAAATAACCGATTAGCATGATCTATTTCCGCTAGTGGGCCCCGCCCACTTATGGCGTCAACTCCAGCTACTTAAAAGCAGACCTCCGGCAGTTGACAGAACAAGCCACTAGATTTTAAAATATGTTTAAATTAGGAGTTTTAATTGCAGATCAATCTGCAACAAAATGTCAGGAGGGGTAAGATCGTGCGGTACTCACGAAAAAAAATCATCACGCGCGTCTACCTCACCTCCTTTCCGAGCATCTTAATTAGTAAAGGATTTGGCTCATATTTCTCACATATAGCACTTACGTTCGTTCCTAAGCAATAATTCATTCTGCAAGGTGGCGGTCATGGCAATAATGGGTGTTAAGTCTCTCTTTGTCATCTTTCTACTAATTCTTTCTGCTGTATTTCTTTTTTCTGTGAGACAGGAATAGGCATATGAGGAAGAGGAATGTTTGAGTGAAGAAAAGGGATGTTTGAGTGAAGAAGAGGAATGTTTGAGTGAAGAAGAGAGATGTTTGAGTGAAGAAGAGAGATGTTTGAGTGAAGAAGAGGAATGTTTGAACGAAGAAGAGGGATGTTTGAGTGAAGAAGAGGGATGTTTGAGTGAAGAAGAGGGAGTTTTGAGAGTAGAAGAGGGAGGCCTGAGCCAGGAAGGGTGTGGAAGAGGAGGGAGAGGTCAGGTATCGACTCGCCACCACCATGGCAACGGGTCGATACTGCGAGATACCAGTGTCAACACAACCTCCACTGATGTTATACCCACTCACTATTCTTTTCCCTTCGTCCTGATTGTCGGCGTCTTGCTTTCCGAAATCCTCCCAGATGCCTTTACCGACCTCCTTTCCGACCTCTTTCCCAACTCCATCCTTTATACTTCTTCCTACACATTCATCCAAAATATATCCAGTTACCTACTGAAAAATATCACTCATATTTACTTATTCAAAGATTATTTATTGAACTTTTTCTTTCACTTTCCGGTCTCATGACCGGCCCAGTCTTTCAGTGGGAGCGTCTTGGTGCTGGAGAAGTTCTCTTGATTCAAGTTATCTTCATTCAAGTTCTCTTGATTCAAGGAATTAAAGCTGCTTTCGTCTTTCTCGGATCTAACCTTATTACCTGTCCCTTCTCAGATATTGTATGATCCTTACTGATTAATTCTTTCCCCTTTAATATAATAATTATCTACACTTTAAATATATATCCAGGGACTAATGTACTCATACAGCTACAGACGTATATATTCATCTAGTTACGAGTTAATGCACTCATTTGGCTACTAATGTCTGTGCTTATTTCACCATGAACATGTATACTCATCTATGGGCAAATGTACTCGTTTAACTATGGACTTATCTGGACAAGACTCATGAACTCTTCTGGCTATAGACCTATGTACTCGTGTAGCCAGGGACTCATATACTCATCCGGCTACGAACGTGATCTCATCAACCCAATATATCCCATTTACAGCAAACTTGTGCCCATTTTCTGAAAATTCTTCGGCGGTTGAAGCAGGCTGCAGGCCCCCTAGAAATCATCTGCTGAGTTCCCGACTCTGAACGATTGTCAGGCTTTTGTTTGAGTTTGTATGTGTGGGTGAGGATGAATCTGACGGCGAATAAACCCTGACTCGCTTGCAGAATACCAATGAGGAATCAGAGCGGGTGAGAGGGATTTATGGGTTGGGTGAGAAGGATTTATGCGGTGGGTGAAAAGGATTTAAGGGACTGGTGTAGGGCATTTAAGAGTTGAGGAAGGATTTATGGGATAGTGAAGGGGATTTGTAGTTGCTGAGGGAGATTTATGGACCGAGTGACGAGGGAAGTTATGGTTAGCTGAAGGAGATTTAGAAATTAATTATAACTATAATAATAATAATAATAAATAGTAATAAAAATAATAATCTATGTACCGAGATTAAGTAGTAACAGCCAACAGTTGTGCTTGACCCGTTGTGTGACTGTACTCCAGTCACAAAACACAGTACTCCATCATTCAATAGAAGACTCCATGCACCACTCAGTGGAGGACTCCATCATAAAATAGAGACTCCAACCATCAATAGACGACTTCATCCATCAATAGAGGACTCTATCAATCACCAGAGAACTAAATCACACAACAGAGAATTCTATCATACAATGGAAGATTCTGTCAAAGGAGAGGAAATGCGGCTGCCAAGTTCTGTGAATGCCTTGTGATCCAGCCTGACCATTGAATATTGACTTGGCCACAACAGATGCCGGCCTTGTCTTGGCTTCACCGCTGGTATCCGGTAATCCGACTCAGCACTCATCTTAGCCGAACAAGCTTTTATTACGACAACGTTCTCGATCTTTATTGCCACTTGATAATGCTCAAAAGAGTACGATGCATTGTTCCAATCAATGTTTGTTCTGTAACTTTTGTCTTTGTCGTCATACTCAGCATTTTTCAAGAGACCGCCACTTTAAGTCACGCGACCCAAGAAGGTCGTTGTGTTTCGTTGAATAACTGAAGAGAACTTGCAAAGATTATTGTAACTCGGCTTTCCTGGAGAAAAGCTTTCTTGTCTAACAACGTTTGTAGAAATTTTATTGAGACCTATGAGGCATTATTTTTCTTTTAGCGGCATTCAGAAACGCACTGGCTTACTAGCATTATTGGATAACGTACTGGGTTGTTAATGTTAGGATTGGCTTGAGAAGGGCTCATACGCTCCTTTCGGCGAGTTGTTTGTAACTGTGTCGCTACGATTTCGTGAGTCATAGAACGAAATGCTTCAGAAAACTCAACCTGAAGTGCTTCAGCAGACGCAGAACCGAAATTAAACGGTTATCCAGTCATCACATGTTATGCAGCCTATTCCAAGAAGCCACAGTATTGTCTGGCTTAGAGAGAAGAAGCTAGTCATTTAAGGTGGTCTGGTCTTTGACCTCTGTATCATGTACACAGGCTGTAAGGGATTCTGTAGAATATATGCTATGTATCTGAACAGGAATATAGATACTTGGCTATGTAGCTGTCTCAGTCGTTCTGCAGCTGCAGCCAGAAGACCCCTCCGATGTGAAACAGTTTTTCTACAGCCCGTAGTTGATGAGGAATAAGTGTCAGTATATAATTGACCCAAAGGAGCGTATTTCAGTGTATCATTCAGTAACTGAATGATGAATCGAACTTACTTTTTTGGGCTCAATGGCCAACCGATGACGGGTTAATAATAGTAACTCCTAATAAGGTATGAACTAGCTATCTGCTGCACATCAAAACTTAATAGGCTTACCCGGGTATTGTATCAGACCCGTAAGTTCCCTGACTTGTGGCAAGGATGTAACCCAATATCGGTGTCTTGATCGAAGCAGAAGTGTTTCGGTGGCTCTATCTCTCTCTGAAGATTGTTCGAAACACACTAACAAAGCACTTCAATATCTGTCCTACGGGGTAATTTCACAACAGGAAAGTTCTACCATAAATGGCTGAGATTTTCACTGAGCAACAGAAAGGCGTAAAGAACGACTCTGTCTATTCTCCTAGCATAAAGCACGAGTTTCCTGTACCAGTTCCTAAATCAATCTGATCGCCCTTGCCGCGCCTTCGCCCTGCACGCCCTCCTACAAAGGATTTGCTGAATTCAGCATTATTACTCTTCCTTGCTAAACACTGCAACTGTCCCGTTGGGTTCCGTAATGTGGATTGGGTAAGAATACTCACATAGGCAATAATGGAGTATAATTAGAACGCAATATATGGGAAGCTCCAAGCCTGACCTTCCTCTCTGCTCCTTATCCTATCGACTGACTCACGAATGATGCCTAGGGGTGACAGCATTCAAAAACATGCTATGGTCAGCTGTAACAGTGAATAACAAGTGATTCACACAGACGGTTGGTAGTCACTACTGACACAGGTTACTGGGAACTGGTACTACTGAGACAACAGTATGCAATACAACATAACAGATTTTATTGACTTAAGACTTATCCAGTGTTTTACGATAGTGATGGAGGGTTTTATTGTAAATTTTCCTCCTACGGTAAGAGAGTAATTGCTCTCATTGATCCACATTAAGGTTGGAACACTGGTCTCTTGCAAGTAGTGGCGTGACTGTGACACACTCTGGTACTGCATCTCCTTCCAATTAATAATAAATCGGAAGCAAGAAAGACACCATTTGCCATTTCTGAGAGGGTGAAAGGCCTGAAGGGTTGATACCCCCCCTTCCTGGAGAAAATTTCTCCACACAGGCAGACCCTAAATAATGCAGATAAATTTAATAGCCGATGAGAATTTTACTTAATATGTGTGTAACATTAATATATATATATATATATATATATATATATATATATATATATATATATATATATATATATATATATATGTCGTGCCGAATATGTAAAACTGGTCAGTTAGCAAGAACTCATTTAAAATTAAGTCCTTTCTAAAATTTTCTTTTATACGTTTAAAGATATATTTTTTCATTAATGTTAATGTAAAAAAATTTAATTTTGCACCAAAAGAATCTTAGAAAACTTACCAAACCTTATTATAACAAGAACAATTTATTTTAGCCTAACCCAACTAAATATATTTTAGATTCGTTTACAATAATTTAATACTAAACAAACACATTGAAATATATTTTTTTCGTTAGGTTTAGAATGATTTTGGCGAGATTATTGCATACACAAATTTTCGCGTGTCCTATATGGCAAGATAAGCGTTGCTATTTAAGCCAAGATCGCAAGTTCTGCCTATTCGGCACGACAGTAATTGGAGGATAGTTGGGCTAATGAGATCATAGGCAATGGGGTTGAAGAGGTATGGGGTAGGTTTTAAAAATGTAGTGTTAGAGTGTTCAGCAGAAGTTTGTGGTTACAGGAAGGTGGGTGCGGGAGGAAAGAGGAGCGATTGGTGGAATGAAGATGTAAAGAGAGTAGTAAGCGAGAAAAAGTTAGCATATGAGAAATTTTTACAAAGTCGAAGTGATGCAAGGAGGGAGGAGTATATGGAGAAAAAGAGAGAGGTTAAGAGAGTGGCGAAGCAATGTAAAAAGTGAGCAAATGAGAGAGTGGGTGAGATGTTATCAACAAATTTTGTTGAAAATAAGAAAAAGTTTTGGAGTGAGATTAACAAGTTAAGGAAGCCTAGAGAACAAATGGATTTGTCAGTTAAAAATAGGAGAGGAGAGTTATTAAATGTAGAGTTAGAGGTATTGGGAAGATGGAGGGAATATTTCGAGGAATTGTCAAATGTTGATGAAGATAGGGAAGCTGTGATTTCGTGTATAGGGCATGGAGGAATAACATCTTGTAGGAGTGAGGAAGAGCCAGTTGTGAGTGTGGGGGAAGTTCATGAGGCAGTAGGTAAGATGAAAAAGGATAAGGCAGCCGAGATTGATGGGATAAAGATAGAAATGTTAAAAGCAGGTGGGGATATAGTTTTGGAGTGGTTGGTGCAATTATTTAATAAATGTATAGATGAGGGTAAGGTACCTAGGGATTGGCAGAGAGCATGCATAGTTCCTTTGTATAAAGGCAAAGGGGACAAAAGAGAGTGCAAAAATTATAGGGGGATAAGTCTGGTGAAGTGTATGGTAGAGTTATTATTGAAAGAATTAAGAGTAAGACGGAGAATAGGATAGCAGATGAACAAGGAGGCTTTAGGAAAGGTAGGGGGTGTTGTTTAATGTATTTATAGATGGGGTTGTAAGAGAAGTAAATGCGAGGGTCTTGGCAAGAGGCGTGGAGTTAAAAGATAAAGAATCACACATAAAGTGGGAGTTGTCACAGTTGCTCTTTGCTGATGACACTGTGCTCTTGGGAGATTCTGAAGAGAAGTTGCAGAGATTGGTGGATGAATTTGGTAGGGTATGCAAAAGAAGAAAATTAAAAGTGAATACAGGAAAGAGTAAGGTTATGAGGATAACAAAAAGATTAGGTGATGAAAGATTGGATATCAGATTGGAGGGAGAGAGTATGGAGGAGGTGAATGTATTCAGATATTTGGGAGTGGACGTGTCAGCGAATGGGTCTATGAAAGATGAGGTGAATCATAGAATTGATGAGGGGAAAAGGGTGAGTGGTGCACTTAGGAGTCTGTGGAGACAAAGAACTTTGTCCTTGGAGGCAAAGAGGGGAATGTATGAGAATATACTTTTACCAACACTCTTATATGGGTGTGAAGCATGGGTGATGAATGTTGCAGCGAGGAGAAGGCTGGAGGCAGTGGAGATGTCATGTCTGAGGGCAATGTGTGGTGTGAATATAATGCAGAGAATTCGTAGTTTGGAAGTTAGGAGGAGGTGCAGGATTACCAAAACTGTTGTCCAGAGGGCTGAGGAAGGGTTGTTGAGGTGGTTCGGACATATAGAGAGAATGGAGCGAAACAGAATGACTTCAAGAGTGTATCAGTCTGTAGTGGAAGGAAGGCGGGGTAGGGGTCGGCCTAGGAAAGGTTGGAGGGAGGGGGTAAAGGAGGTTTTGTGTGCGAGGGGCTTGAACTTCCAGCAGGCATGCGTGAGCGTGTTTGATAGGAGTGAATGGAGACAAATGGTTTTTAATACTTGACGTGCTGTTGGAGTGTGAGCAAAGTAACATTTATGAAGGGGTTCAGGGAAACCGGCAGGCCAGACTTGAGTCCTGGGGATGGGAAGTACAGTGCCTGCACTCTGAAGGAGGGGTGTTAATGTTGCAGTTTAAAAACTGTAGTGTAAAGCACCCTTCTGGCAAGACAGTGATGGAGTGAATGATGGTGAAAGTTTTTCTTTTTCGGGCCACCCTACCTTGGTGGGAATCGGCCAGTGTGATAATAAAAAAATAATATATATATATATATATATATATATATATATATATATATATATATATATATATATATATATATATATATATATATATGAGGCTGTCGATGTGGTTTGGCCATTTACAGAGGATGGAGGAAAATAAATTGACTTGGAGGGTGTACAAATCTGTAGTTGAGGGGAGGACTGGTGTTGCATTCAAAGCGTATGTAATCTTTATTTGGAGCATGTTAAGACACTCACAATGGCTGCCTCACCAACCAGCAAACCTGATGCTAAGGGTCTGACAATCCAACGGGGCCCCATCTAGGTTCGGCCAATCACATGTGGATCTGGCAATTGTGAAGGTGACGTGGTTACCACTCACCTTTTCACCCTTGTCATTTTCATTCTACTGCTGGTTGAAGCACGGTGGTCTGCTCTCTTTTGGCTACTGTTTTGCCTTGATTACCGTTACCTGGAGGTTACCTGGAGGTTATTCCGGGGATCAACGCCCCCGCGGCCCGGTCCATGACCAGGCCTCCCGATGGATCAGGGCCTGATCAACTAGGCTGTTACTGCTGGCCGCACGCAGTCCGACGTACGAGCCACAGCCCGGCTGATCCGGCACTGACTTTAGGTATCTGTCCAGCTCTCTCTTGAAGGCAGCCAGGGGTTTATTGGCAATTCCCCTAATGCTTGATGGTAGGCTGTTGAACAGTTTTGGGCCCCGGACACTTATGGTGTTTTCTCTTAGTGTACCAATGGCGCCCCTACTTTTTATTGGCGGCATTTTGCATCGCCTGCCCAGTCTTTTACTTTCGTAGGGAGTGATTTCTGTGTGCAGATTTGGGACCATTCCTTCCAAGATTTTCCAAGTGTAGATTATGATAAATCTCTCCCTCCTGCGTTCCAACGAGTACAAGTCAAGTGCTTCCAAGCGTTCCCAGTAGTTAAGGTGCTTGACAGAACTTATACGTGCAGTAAAGGATCTCTGTACACTCTCTAGATCTGCGATTTAACCTGCTTTGTATGGAGATGTTAATGTACAGCAGTATTCCAGCCTAGAGAGAACAAGTGATTTGAAAAGGATCATCATGGGCTTGGCATCTCTCGTTTTGAAAGTTCTCATTATCCATCCTATCATTTTCTTTGCACGTGGCACTGTTGTGATCCTTGAAAGTGAGATCCTCAGACATTACTACTCCCAGGTCCCTTACATTATTTTTCCGCTCTATTGTGTGGCCGGAGTCAGTAGTATACTCTGTTCTAGTTATTATCTCCTCCAGTTTTCCATAACGGAGTAGTTGGAATTTGTCCTCATTGAACATCATATTGTTTACCGTTGCCCACTGGAAAACTTTGTTTATATCTTCTTGGAGGTTAACCGCGTCCTCAGCAGATGACAGCCTCACCACTAATACTTATTACTGTACATAGTGTATATAGTGTACATATAGTGTATATAGTGTATAGAATGATGGTGAAAGCGTTGAATGATGGTGAAAGTGTTTCTTTTTTTGGGGTCCCCCTGCCTCAATGGGAGACGGCTGACTTGTTGAATAAAGCATTTTTCTCAAATGAAAATAAAAAATTCGAGGCAGCAACTTCCCCTGTCTACTGAATTAATTCTCGTGGATAAAAGATGGAAAGTCACTTATATCGTTCCTGCATGTTCCTCTTATGTATTTAGTAAGGCTGAAGAGGTTCTTGCACTTTAAAAGAAACGTTCGTCGTTATTCACAGCTGCCACTAAAATTATTCGTCAGCTGAAGTTTGCGGTCTATCTCCATTCAACTTTACATCCTTGCTCACAAAAGGCCTCAAGTACCCAAGCTTGTAGAGTATGTTGTCAATTTATTCGTCTGGGAAAAATCACAAAGCGCAGGTCTTGAACTTGTGATGACTCGCTCAAGGGTTCATTAAGAATATCTTAAATACTGCCAGTGCCTAAAATGTTATGAACTTAACAGCACAAGGTCACTCATGGCAGGTTTAGTGTGTGGGGAATAGCACTCCACTCTACGCTGACGTGCGCCACGTAAGACAGAATTATACGAGCTGTGTTTTAACATATAGAAACGAAGGAAAGGAAGGGCAGCACTAATCCCTTTGAAATTCAAATGATTATTCGATGCTGCACAAAGGTAATGTAGTTTACATGTAATAAAACATTGTTAGGAACAAGATCCACTAGTATCCTTGTATCAAAATTCATTTAGCAGTATCAAAGCAACTTTCTATAAGCTAGTGATTATTTAGAACAAAATCAGGAAAAGAACGACATTATTTTTGTGATGAATGGTTTGAAAAAACCGACAAGTTGAAGATTGAGACACTTATGCAGCATATGGGAATCTTTATTCAGGAAACGTTTCGCCACACAGTGGCTTCATCAGTCCAATACAAAGAGGAAGGCGTAAGGAGAGGAGGAGTATGAGGTAATCAGTCCCTCAGCCTGGAGTCAATGTTTTCAGTCCATTCTACAAGATTGATGGACTGAACACATCGACTCCAGGCTGAGGGACTGATTACCTCATACTCCTCCTCTCCTTACGCCTTCCTCTTTGTATTGGACTGATGAAGCCACTGTGTGGCGAAACGTTTCCTGAATAAAGATTCCCATATGCTGCATAAGTGTCTCAATCTTCGACATTATTTTTGCATAATTACCTCCTCTCTCGATATATTGATTATCTAAAGAGAGGTCAGAAAAACAACATATTTGCATTATTTGCTTAATTGCCGAAAAACACCGAAGTTTTTCTAATCTTAATATTAACTGAATTTAATCAAGTCCAGAAGCATGTATTTGGAACATTCAATGAAGAAAAAAAGGCATAATACCGTGACTGGAACAATACAAAAATAATCCGCATATAGAAGAGAGGAGCTTACGACGACGTTTTGGTTCGACCTGGACCGTTTACAGTCACTGTGAATTTGTAAATGGTCCAAGTCGGACCGAAACATCGTCTTAAGCTCCTCTCTCCTATGTGCGGGTTATTTGCGTACATTCAAGGAATACTTCAAACACATGACAGGAGGAACCTTGGAGCCCCATACACGCGATTTTATCACCGTTTAGAATGGTCACACATTTCTACAGTTATGTAAACACCATTTACAGATACAGTAGGTTCAAGAACCTTTACACTGGGTGAAGGTAGAACCCGACACAGTTTTTGTTCATCATGTTGACAAACACGATTTTGTACACTGCTTTGAGAAAAATATTTACACTGATTTCTAAACGGTGTTTACTGACACTTACAAAGTTCAATAGACAGCATTAAGACTGAAGGCTTCGCGGCTCGTTCACAATGCATTTGACAGACATATACACGGCTTTGAGAGAAACATTAATACGGTTTTCAACCCCCCAAACCCGTGTGATCCAAGTCCCTTACCTTACCATCCTCCTCCCACCTTCCCCTACTGATTAAAGCTTTGAGTCAGTTTCCAGGAAATCCAATTATGGTCGCGCGTGACCCGCGTACTGATAAACAAATACACTGGGGTAATGGCAGATGTATTGTTGGATTGTTCTCTTATCTGTGATCCATCAACTCCAAGTGTACACTAAAGACATATCACGGAAATTTTATTTTACGACGTTTCATCCACAGTCAAGTTTTTCAGTATAACAACGTGGGCCGAAACGTCGTATATCAACTTTCTTGTTAGATAATAAGACACAAGTGCAACTAATGTGACATTTTATTGTGACAACGTTTCGCTCTCCAGGAGCTTTGTCGACATATTGTCGACAATTCTACCAACATTATTACAACTTTTCTTCCCTCACTAATATATCCGAATTTAGAGAAGGCTAACTCCAGTTATCTTTCTCTAAATTCGAGAAGACACCTCCTTCGACGACTCGAGATAGACAGTTACGGTGTAAAGTAGACTGTTGTCTTGACTGAGAATTAAACAGGAAACACGGCCGAAATTATCATACATTTTCTGGCCACATTAAAAATTCCTGAGACTGTGACTTAAGTGATTTATCTCGTAAATCTTTCATTGGGAAAAAAAGCGTAATTATAAATCCAGGCCAGTCAGAATGTGTAAATTTTGGCCACTCAGAATGCATAAATCTTGGGCAATCAGAATGTATAAATCTTGACCAGTCAGAATGCATAAACTTTGGCCATTCAGAATCTATAAATATTGGCCACTCAGAATGGATAAATCTTGGCCAATCAGAATGCATATATTTTGGCCAATCAGAATGTATAAATCTTGACCAGTCAGAATGCATAAACTTTGGCCATTCAGAATCCATAAATCTTGGCCAATCAGAATGCATAAATCTTGGCCAATCGGAATGCAGTAGGTGATGTTTACTGTATTACACAGAAAGGAACACTGCAGCAGGTCTGCTGGCCCATCATAGGCAAGTCCAACTCCCACCCATCTGTTTTGAAAGCTACACAAGGTTGTCGCTTCAGTGATGCTACTCGGCAGTTTGTTCCACTCCTCAACAACGCCGTCATCAAACCATTGGTTTCCTGTACCTTTTCTAAATCTAAAATTTTCCAACTCGAACCCGTTGCTGCAAGTGGTTCCCGTGACGGGAATCGAACCCAGGCCTCACAGGTGAGAGCCAAGCTATTCATTTCTGAAATTTCAACTCTTCCAGTAAATACAAACACGCTCATTACTTTAAAAGAGCGAATTTCGTTCTCCCAGGAACTTTATCAAGTTTAAAAAAAGCATCGATGTGAGCGAAACGTCGTTATAAAATATAGTTCGACATTGCTTTTGTTCCTTATTGAACATGGTTTCGTTTTATTGTACCTTTGCAGTTTCCGGTGAAGCCTGCCTGACCTAAACTGGTAGTGTCTAAAATATACTTGTCGATTTATATTCGGAACGAATAATTAAGTAATATATATATAAATATATATATATATATATATATATATATATATATATATATATATATATATATATATATATATATATTATATATATATATATATATATAAATATATATATATACACATATATATATATATATATATATATATATATATATATATATATATATATATATATATATATATACACATATATATATATATTATATATATATATACACACATATATATATATATATATATATATATATATATATATATATATATATATATATATATATATATATATGTCGTGCCGAATAGGCAGAACTTGCGATCTTGGCTTAAATAGCAACGCTCATCTTGCCATATAGGACAAGTGAAAATTTGTGTATGCAATAATTTCGCCAAAATCATTCTGAGCCTAACGAAAAAAATATATTTGATTGTGTTTGTTTAGTACTAAATTACTGTAATCGTATTTAAAATATATTTAGTTGGGTTAGGCTAAAATAAATTGCTCTTGTTATAATAAGGTTAGGTAAGTTTTCTAAGATTCTTTTGGTGCAAAGTTAAAAATTTTACATTAACATTAATGAAAAAAATATATCTTTAAACGTATAAGAGAAAATTTCAGAAAGGACTTAATTTTAAATGAGTTCTTGCTAATTGACCAGTTTTACATATTCGGCACGACATATATATATATATATATATATATATATATATATATATATATATATATATATATATATATATATATATATTATATATATATATATATATATATATATATATATATATATATATATATATATATATATATATATGCCCAAGACAGGCCACGATGGGTGGAAATCTTCAGCTCAGATACTTTCACACGTCTCCACGCATTATCAGGGACTATGCAATGTTGCAGTAGCAACAGGAGAAATGAGGGAAAATATTCTCAAGATTAAAGTAGCGCCGGTGACACCAGCCGCAGCTTCTCTCAGATATGAAAGGCACCGGTCCGTCAGCCAGCAACCAATATATTCAGTTAGTAATCCAATTAGTCAATGAGCAATCAGTATCTAGCTTCAAGTGTTTACGAGGCATGATTGGTCAATGACACTAGTCTGAAAGTAGAGTGAGTATCCAAGAAGAGTTAAAAGAGTGCGTCCTGTCTTGCTAGAAAAACAAGTAGGCTATACATAGTCTGCCTGAAGGTGATTCAATACTTCCGATATGTCACAGTTCCAAAAGGTTGTCAGAACTCGCAACCTTTTATCACGTTATTTTCAAAACAGCAATCACTACCCCGTTTTTCAGCAGAGATTCTCTTCAGCAATAAGAGAGCCTTCCTCAGTGGCCACAATTGAGCAGAGAAGAGCAGAAGACAGGTCGGGACGCGGTAGAGGAAAGTTAGTAAATATTACGTGGAGGGTGTTGCTGGGGGTCAACGCCCCCTAGCCCGTGTCTTTTCCTCACTATTGTCGGCAGTACGTCAGTGGAGTCCATCTGGTCAATTGTTGGTTGGTAGTTAATTGAGTTTGAAGCTATAGACACATTGGAGTCATTAAGGCTGCACGTTAATTGTTCATCTCCAACCAAGTATACTTAAAATCCAATGCGCCTATCGGGAGTTAAGTATACTCTAAGTATATCCGAAGTGACATATTCACCCCTCCAAATTCACAGTTGTTGCTCTCATTGTATACATACTTCCTGAATGATATAATCGTCAAAATATATATAGAATGGCATTCGTGTAAATAAACATGGAAACAATAACGTGGATGTGGAGTGATTACACTAACAGATTGTCTTTAGACGAACAAATCCCTAAATGAGTAAATAAATCTAGTTGTAATTAAGCAAATGTGATTCAGAGCCCATTTAATATACTGAGTAAAAAGCGAAAAATTACTCTTGGGCTAAATAAGTTAAGATTAATTCCAATTTCCCTCCTCTCCTCCTCTCACTTCCCTCTTGTTTTCTCCCGTCTCACTTCTCTGTACGCCTTCTTTCCCCACCTCCTCCAGTCTTAATGCTAAACCAATCACTGATCCATTCTCCCTCCCTCCCCACCGTTTTCTTGTTCCCCGGTGGAGCAAAATTACCTCACTAATCTCTTACTTTTTTCCTGGTGGGCGCCCCTCCAAGAGCAGCCAGCCAGGGCTGCAGACACAAATCCGATTACGAGTCCCATGGGAGCAAGAGAGTTAGGAGTAGTGAATCTGTTACTATCGTCTCCTCCTTCGTCTCCGCCTCCTCCTCCTCCTCCTCCTCCTCCTCCTCCTCCTCCTCCTCCTGGTGGCGGTTATCTCAGGGGATCACTTGCTACCTGCACACACACCTGTCTGGGTGGTTGCCTATATGTTGGTTCAACTCTCTGCTTGAAAACAGGTGGCTGATGTCTGACATCGAGATGTATCGTGCTATTTCGAACGTGTTTTTCCTCTCGAACGATAAAAGATCTGGAGGATGGGTTGCCGTGGGAAACTGAATAATAATAATAATGATAATAATAATAATAATAATAATAATAATAATAATAATAATAATAATAATAATAATCCCTTTTCACTCTACGCATCCTCCGATTGTTTACTCTTTTATCGTTTTCATTACCTAATCTTCGCTATGTACATAGTCTGCTGTTACTGTTGCTGCTGGTTCTATTAAGGCTGCTACTGAAGTCGCTAATGATGTCTGCTTCCATCATTGTTGGTGGTTTTTTGCTGCCTCTGATGATTTGTTGCTGCTGATTTCGCTGTTGTTACTGCGAGTAATGATGCTCCTGCGACTGATGCTGGTGCTGTTGATACTGCTGTCGAAGCCACTAAGGAGGGTGCTGCTCACACTAAAGCTAAAGCTGCTGTCAGCGCTGCTGTTACAGCAACTGATATTGTTGCTTTTGTTACTGATGTTGGTGCTCCTAGTGCTATTGCTGCAGCAGCACCCAGTGCTACTACTGTTGGTTCTGCTATTGCTGCTACTGCTGCTGGTGCTGCTGAGGCAGCAGCAACACCAGCAGCCATTGTTTTGCCGGGTAATCTATTGTTGTTTGTGCTACTTTTGTATCCTGGTCTATCCGAAACTAATTGACAACCCTGTAGGCCGGGCAAATTAACCATGAACTGGATCCAAACATTACACTCTTAACAGCAGCGAAGAAAACATGCTACAGATGGAGATTTTATTGGGTCAGAATACAACATTCCGCTCGGTGTAGAGCTTTACAGAATAATATCACCATTATCATCAAACAAATTTAGTCATATCCATCACATTGCCTCGAAAGTCTACCTCTCGTCTACTCTTTCATCATCATCATCATCATCATTAGCATCACACGCACTATCATAAACATAGGAGGAGAAAGAGGAATGGGAGCACCGGGAAAAGGATGTAAAAGGGATAAAGGAGGAGTAAGAGAAGGAGGAGGAGAAGGAGCAGTAGCAGCAGCTGCTGCTGCTGCTGCTGCTGCTACTGCTTGAGCGCCAGCATCCCTGAGACGCGGAAGTTAAATTTCCCAAGTGTGCCGACGTTTAAATGTCCGTCTCCACGGGTAAAGCAGAGGTTTTAAATGTCCCAGGTGCGATGACGCGCCAGGTGCGCAAGAGTTTAAATTTCCCACGAGTACTGACGTTTAAATGTCCCAGAAGATGTGAAGAACTCACCGAGGTTCAAATGTCTTGTTGACATTCGCAAACTTTTACATCTCCAGACACATAGATTATTATTATTATTATTATTATTATTATTATTATTATTATTATTATTATTATTATTATTATTATTATGTAATAATAATAATTAGACAAATACAGCGACAGGGAGACAGTGAGTCTAGGAAAAAAATAGCAGATAAAACTGAATAAAAAGCTTGAAAGAGGAGGAGGAGGAACACAAACTAAAAATACAATAAACACAATGAATAAAACTGCAACTGGCTAGATTACCCCTCAAGGTTCTAACATAAATGTTAAATGTACAACTGACGGCAATTCAGGTGCTGTATTTACTTAATTGTTAATGATATAAATCTTCAAAGCTTTATATTTTTTTTTTAAACTTCCGGAAATATATCTGATATGTTGACATTTACGACTGATATTTTTTCCCTGGAACATAGTTCACATATAATATTAATCCCTTACAACATTACATTGATATATATATATATATATATATATATATATATATATATATATATATATATATATATATATATATATATATATATATATATATATGTTCCAGCGGCTCAATGCGGCTGTTCAAAGTGGTAATGCCTGCTGTATTTTGGGCACACGCCCCAGCTCTGAGGAGCTGGATGAGATTTTCCCCTAATAATCGGTGATACACACGTAACAACATGTACCGTATATGTCACCTTTATATCAACAATGTATCTCTTAAATCTTCTGTACCATATTATGTAATAAAATATTCCTATTGGTGAAAAAAAAAATATGAAAAGATGGGATGGTAGGGGAAGTGGAATATTCAAACGGCTTCAGGAAAAAAAAACAAATATTCTTCCTTGAAGCCTTTTTATCCACTTCTCCGGGGCTATGGGTCCCACAATTTACACCAGAAGTGGACCCCATCCTATGTATATATATATATATATATATATATATATATATATATATATATATATATATATATATATATATATATATATATATATATATATATATAATAATGGCGAACGTGCTACGAAAGATGCAAAAAGATCACAGGCCTTTCGTGTTGCCATTAACACATCAGGAGCTTGCAACGTCGCAGAATTAGAGTGGGAAATCCAAGAAGATTAGTTCAGGGAAACGTCACTCCACAGAATTGTTTCCCTGAACGAATCTGCCTGAATTTCCTACTCTATTTCTGCAACACTGCAAGTTGATGATTTGTTGATAGCTCTAGGCGTTCTTGTTGCAATCATTCAATTCCTGTGGTTATTTTGCGCGCGCGCACGCCCGCCCAACACACACACATACACACACACACACACACACACACACACACACACACACACACACACACACATATATATATATATATATATATATATATATATATATATATATATATATATATATATATATATATATATATATATATATATATATATATATATGTCGTGCCGAATAGGCAGAACTTGCCATCTTGGCTTAAATAGCAACGCTCATCTTGCCATATAGGACAAGCGAAAATTTGTGTATGCAGTAATTTCGCCAAAATCATTCTGAACCTAACGAAAAAAATATATTTCACTGTGTTTGTTTAGTATTAAGTTATTGTAAACAAATTTAAAATATGTTTAGTTGGGTTAGCCTAAACTAAATTGTTCTTGTTATAATAAGGTTAGGTAAGTTTTCTAAGATTCTTTTGGAGCAAAATTAAATTTTTTTACATTAACATTAATGAAAAAAATATATCTTTAAACGTATTAGAGAAAATTTTAGAAAGGACTTAATTTTAAATGAGTTCTTGCTAATTGACCAGTTTTACATATTCGGCACGACATATATATATATATATATATATATATATATATATATATATATATATATATATATATATATATATATATATATATATATATATATATTATGAAAACGAATACAAATAGCAGAATTAAAAAAAGGTAAGTTTAAAGACTCGTAAGGCAGTAAAAAAGGTCAGTGTCCTGTATAATTATTTCTGCAGGGGATCCTCCCTCCTGAGGGTGAAAACATTAGTGTTCTTGGCGAGTTGGGGGAAGAAATTTTCATTAATTATTGTGTGAAAATTAAATTTGAATTATTCTTTCGAAGGAATTCTCTGAGGCAAATTTTCAGCGACTCTTTTTTTTTTTGTTCCTACTTGCTTGTTATTAATATTGTTTTAATATGTTCGTTTTTTTTTGTGAAAGTTTAGTAATAATGTGAATTTTTCTTCTTCCATACTCTTCTTTTTTTCTTTTCACTTTCCTCTTGCTCATCCTTCTCCTCCTCCTGATAATCGTCGTCTTTTAATTATTCTCTTTTAATCCAATGCCCGATCCTCCTCTACTGTCATTAGTCAAGTTTCTTTCCTCCACTTCTGCCTTTCTTCACTCTTCGTCCTTCGTCACTTCTCTGCCTCCTCCTACTTTAGTCATTCTCCTATTTCACTCTTTCTTTACGGTACTCCTCCTCCTCCTCCTCTTCTTCCTCCTCCTCCTCCTCCTGCGAAGAACCTTTGAAGTGTAATGAACGTTTGAGTAAACATATAAGAGTTATAAACACGACATTTGAGAAGATATGAATATCAGTCTCCACCTGAGATCCTCTTCAGTTGAAGAGGATCTCAGGTGGAGATCGAAACACACATACATTATTTCAAACAATATGCAAATGTCTCTAATACACACACACACCTTATATATATATTTATATATATATATATATATATATATATATATATATATATATATATATATATATATATATTATGTCGTGCCGAATAGGCAGAACTTGCGACCTTGGCTTAAATAGCAACGCTCATCTTGCCATATAGGACAAGTGAAAATTTGTGTATGCAATAATTTCGCCAAAATCATTCTGAACCTAACGAAAAAAATATATTTCATTGTGTTTGTTTAGTATTAAATTACTGTAAACGTATTTAAAATATATTTAGTATGATTAGGCTAAAATAAATTGCGCTTCTTATAATAAGGTTAGGTAAGTTTTCTAAGATTCTTTTGGTGCAAAATTAAAAATTTTTACATTAACATTAATGAAAAAAATATATCTTTAAACGTATAAGAGAAAATTTTTTAAAGGACTTAATTTTAAATGAGTTCTTGCTAATTGGCCAGTTTTACATATTCGGCATGACATATATATATATGGCCGTATCCCACCGAGGCGGGGTATACATAGTATATATACAGGAGAAGAGGTACTAGCCCCTTGCTCCCGGCATATACAACACGCATGGCTTATATATGGAGATAAGAGGAAATAAACAAGAATAAGAACTAGAAAGAAAATAGAAGAAAACCCAGAGGGGTGTGTATATATGTGCTTGTACATGTATGTGTAGTACCTAAGTGTAAGTAGAAGTATATGATTGCATATGATCCTATCATGCCAGGATCACCGGCGGTTTCGCCAATCCTCCTCCTCCCGTATATTCTCCCCCGCCGCCGGTAGGCAAGCGGAAGGAGAAAAAGAGAAGGAAGCCTCAAGGCTACCAGTCCGTCCGGGCCTTCGACGTCACCAGCAACGGGTCGCGGCGCCCTACAACGAAGGAAGATCGCCGGCCGACGCCAGCGTGGGTGCAGGCACGCCCAAGCATTCGTGGGTCGCTGCTTCCGACTGAATCGGCGGACAGACAGACCCGCACCCAGCCAAGGTCGGCCGCCTGAATCCCTCGGTTCGACCTTCAAGGTTCCATCCGTTTGGCTCTTAACGGTTTCACGTACTCTTGAACTCTCTCTTCAAAGTTCTTTTCAACTTTCCCTCACGGTACTTGTTCGCTATCGATTATTATGATATATATATATATATATTATTATTATTATCACACTGGCCGATTCCCACCAAGGCAGGGTGGCCCGAAAAAGAAAAACTTTCTCCATCAGTCACTCCATCACTGTCTTGCCAGAAGGGTGCTTTACACTACAGTTTTTAAACTGCAACATTAACACCCCTCCTTCAGAGTGCAGGCACTGTACTATATATATATTATATATATATATATATATATATATATATATATATATATATATATATATATATATATATATATATATATATATATATATGCGTGTGTGTGTATTTATTTATCAATTCGCAAACAGGCGATATTATTTACAAACATTGTCTCTACGTCCACAGCAGGACTCGAACCTGCTAATTCTGTATCAGAGTCCACAGTACTTTACCACGGGTTTAACCCGCGATAAGTATAGGCGAGCTTGGTGCCCGGGGGTATGGGGAAACATCGCTTAGCTTCGTCTAAGCGCCCATACTTATCGCAGGTCTAGCTCCGTGGTAAAGTACTGTGGACTCTGATACAGAGTTGGCAGGTTCGAGACCTGCTGTGGGCGTAGAGACAATGTTTCTAAATAATATCGCCTGTTTACGAATTGTTTTTTTTTTATTCGCCGGAATTCTCCCGGCTCGGGTTTTTTTTTGCAAGTAGTGGTGACCCGGCCATGGCTTCCTCTCTGGGGAATATCTCGAGACTTTAGTCTCCCATGGGAGGAGGTGCAAGTACCCCCTCATCTTTGGGACCAAGTGTCCCCAGGCCTAGCCACGTCCCCGCCCTCACGGGGCTCGTGGGGATGGCAGTCTTGTGAGCTGCAGGTGGTTTGTGAATTGTTATATATATATATATATATATATATATATATATATATATATATATATATATATATATATATATATATATATATATACATACATGTGTGTGTGTGTGTGTGTGTGTGAGTGAGTGATGAAAGCTTTTTCTTTTTGGGGATTTTCTTTCTTTTTTGGGTCACCCTGCCTCGGTGGGAGACGGACGACTTGTTGAAAAAAAAAAAAAAAAAAATATATATATATATATATATATATATATATATATATATATATATATATATATATATATATATATATAGGGAGGTACCACCTCTAGAACTGTTCTAGGGACTCTCATCCTCAGAGAAAAGAATAAACTTGCTTCAGGGTAAACTCAAGGTTCTCCCTGAAGTTGTTTGAGAATTTTCTCCTACCACCCCTTATATTTAATTAATATATTTTATTTAAAGACAAAATACATTGACAAAACATTCACAAAGATACAATAGAAAGTAAAACAACAGAGGTAACTCAGAGCTACATCTCGAATACTTCGTCCAGCTCCTCGGCGGTGGGCCGCGTGCCCAGAATGCTGCAGGCATTTCCTCTCTGGATCGCAACACTGAGTCTCTGAAAGAGGAAGCTGGTCGCTCTGTGGTCCATGGTTTCTATGATGAGCCTTTCACCCAGCTCTTTGAGGAACTTTAGAGCACACTTGCCCCATGCTCCAAGGGTCTCCGACCCTATTGGGATGAAGTTATAGCAAGGGGGAAGGTCTTCATATTTGCGGATCATCTGGGTCTCCTTGTGGCTGGCAGCTCCACCCCCTTCCACTACGGAGTATGGCAAGTAGGTGTCTGCCAATGTGGCGGCACAGGTGTAGTCCCAGGCAATCTGCTTTCCATCCTTCCAAGGTAGCATAGTGGCTCCATCAGAACGCTTTTGACTTCCGTCAGACCTCTGCACTTGGGGTTCCCGTTGAGCTGGGCAACGGGCTGTGGCGAGTCTTCTCTTTATAATGTCATTGACCTCCTCATGCCTGGCATACTTCCCTTCTGCTGTGTGACACACGAGACCATGAAGTCCGAATTGATAAGCTGTCGCCCTGCCGCAAATACACCTATGTTCGGTGAGGATGGGGGCGGCTAGGCGAAGAGCAACACCAATCCGAATGGCCTGTGGGTCTAGTCAAGTGCCCAAGGAGGAATTGGGAACAGCTAGCAGGAAATCTCCTGAGTGTGGATATATATATATATATATATATATATATATATATATATATATATATATATATATATATATATATATATATATATACGTGTGTGAGTGTGTGTGTGTACTCACCTAGTTGTACTCACCTAGTTGAGGTTGCGGGGGTCGAGTCCGAGCTCCTGGCCCCGCCTCTTCACTGATCGCTACTAGGTCACTCTCCCTGAGCCGTGAGCTTTATCATACCTCTGCTTAAAGCTATGTATGGATCCTGCCTCCACTACATCGCTTCCCAAACTATTCCACTTACTGACTACTCTGTGGCTGAAGAAATACTTCCTAACATCCCTGTGATTCATCTGCGTCTTCAACTTCCAACTGTGTCCCCTTGTTACTGTGTCCAATCTCTGGAACATCCCGTCTTTGTCCACCTTGTCAATTCCTCTCAGTATTTTGTATGTCGTTATCATGTCCCTCTATCTCTCCTGTCCTCAAGTGTCGTCATTGTGATTTCCCTTAACCTCTCCTCGTAGGACATACCTCTTAGCTCTGGGACTAGTCTTGTTGCAAACCTTTGCACTTTCTCTAGTTTCTTTACGTGCTTGGCAAGGTGTGGGTTCCAAACTGGTGCCGCATACTCCAATATGGGCCTAACGTACACGGTGTACAAGGTCCTGAATGATTCCTTATTAAGATGTCGGAATGCTGTTCTGAGGTTTGCTAGGCGCCCATATGCTGCAGCAGTTATTTGGTTGATGTGCGCTTCAGGAGAGGTGCCTGGTGTTATACTCACCCCAAGATCTTTTTCCTTTAGTGAGGTTTGTAGTCTCTGGCCCCCTAGACTGTACTCCGTCTTCGGCCTTCTTTACCCTTCCCCAATCTTCATGACTTTGCACTTGGTGGGATTGAACTCAGGAGCCAATTGCTGGACCAGGTCTGCAGCCTGTCCAGATCCCTTTGTAGTTCTGCCTGGTCTTCGATCGAGTGAATTCTTCTCATCAACTTCACGTCATCTGCAAACAGGGACACCTCAGAGTTTATTCCTTCCGTCATGTCGTTCACAAATACTAGAAACAGCACTGGTCCTAGGACTGACCCCTGTGGGATCCCGCTGGTCACAGGTGCCCACTCTGACACCTCGCCACGTACCATGACTCGCTGCTGTCTTCCTGACAAGTATTCCCTGATCCATTGTAGTGCCTTCCCTGTTATCCCAGCTTGGTCCTCCAGTTTGTGTGTAGTCAGTACACTGGCTGTCACAACCTGGGGTACAGTGTATGTAGTCAGTACTGTTTAACTTGGCTGTCACAACCTGGGGTACAGTGTATGTAGTCAGTACCTGGCTGCCACAACCTGGGGTACAGTGTATGTAGTCAGTACCTGGCTGTCACAACCTGGGGTACAGTGTATGTAGTCAGTACCTGGCTGCCACAACCTGGGGTACAGTGTATGTAGTCAGTACCTGGCTGCCACAACCTGGGGTACAGTGTATGTAGTCAGTACCTGGGGTACAGTGTATGTAGTCAGTACCTGGCTGTCACAACCTGGGGTACAGTGTATGTAGTCAGTACCTGGCTGTCACAACCTGGGGTACAGTGTATGTAGTCAGTACCTGGCTGCCACAACCTGGGGTACAGTGTATGTAGTCAGTACCTGGCTGTCACAACCTGGGGTACAGTGTATGTAGTCAGTACCTGGCTGTCACAACCTGGGGTACAGTGTATGTAGTCAGTACCTGGCTGTCACAACCTGGGGTACAGTGTATGTAGTCAGTACCTGGCTGCCACAACCTGGGGTACAGTGTATGTAGTCAGTACCTGGCTGCCACAACCTGGGGTACAGTGTATGTAGTCAGTACCTGGCTGCCACAACCTGGGGTACAGTGTATGTAGTCAGTACCTGGATGCCACGGTACAGTGTATGTAGTCAGTACCTGGCTGTCACAACCTGTGGTACAGTGTATGTAGTCAGTGGCTGCCACAACCTGGGGTACAGTGTATGTAGTCAGTACCTGGCTGCCACAACCTGGGGTACAGTGTATGTAGTCAGTACCTGGCTGTCACAACCTGGGGTACAGTGTATGTAGTCAGTACCTGGCTGTCACAACCTGGGGTACAGTGTATGTAGTCAGTACCTGGCTGCCACAACCTGGGGTACAGTGTATGTAGTCAGTACCTGGCTGCCACAACCTGGGGTACAGTGTATGTAGTCAGTACCTGGCTGTCACAACCTGGGGTACAGTGTATGTAGTCAGTGCCTGGCTGCCACAACAGTGTATGTAGTCAGTACCTGGGGGGGTACAGTGTATGTAGTCAGTACCTGGCTGTCACAACCTGGGGTACAGTGTATGTAGTCAGTACCTGGCTGTATGTAGTCACAACCTGGGGTACAGTGTATGTAGTCAGTACCTGGCTGTCACAACCTGGGGTACAGTGTATGTAGTCAGTACCTGGCTGTCACAACCTGGGGTACAGTGTATGTAGTCAGTACCTGGCTGTCACAACCTGGGGTACAGTGTATGTAGTCAGTACCTGGCTGTCACAACCTGGGGTACAGTGTATGTAGTCAGTACCTGGCTGTCACAACCTGGGGTACAGTGTATGTAGTACAGTACAGTGTATGTAGTCTGGCTGTCACAACCTGGGGTACAGTGTATGTAGGCAGTACCTGGCTGCCACAACCTGGGGTACAGTGTATGTAGTCAGTACCTGGCTGCCACAACCTGGGGTTCAGTGTATGTAGTCAGTACCTGGCTGCCACAACCTGGGGTACAGTGTATGTAGGCAGTACCTGGCTGTCACAACCTGGGGTACAGTGTATGTAGTCAGTACCTGGCTGTCACAACCTGGGGTACAGTGTATGTAGTCAGTACCTGGCTGTCACAACCTGGGGTACAGTGTATGTAGTCAGTACCTGGCTGTCACAACCTGGGGTACAGTGTATGTAGTCAGTACCTGGCTGTCACAACCTGGGGTACAGTGTATGTAGTCAGTACCTGGCTGTCACAACCTGGGGTACAGTGTATGTAGTCAGTACCTGGCTGTCACAACCTGGGGTACAGTGTATGTAGTCAGTACCTGGCTGTCACAACCTGGGGTACAGTGTATGTAGTCAGTACCTGGCTGCCAACCTGGGGTAAGTGTATGTAGGCAGTACTGGCTGGGGGTACAGTGTATGTAGTCAGTACCTGGCTGCCACAACCTGGGGTACAGTGTATGTAGTCAGTACCTGGCTGTATGTAGTCACCAACCTGGGGTACAGTGTATGTAGTCAGTACCTGGCTGCCACAACCTGGGGTACAGTGTATGTAGTCAGTACCTGGCTGTCACAACCTGGGGTACAGTGTATGTAGTCAGTACCTGGCTGTCACAACCTGGGGTACAGTGTATGTAGTCAGTACCTGGCTGTCACAACCTGGGGTACAGTGTATGTAGTCAGTACCTGGCTGGCACCTGGGGTAACCTGGGGGGGTACAGTGTATGTAGTCAGTACCTGGCTGTCACAACCTGGGGTACAGTGTATGTAGTCAGTACCTGGCTGTCACAACCTGGGGTACAGTGTATGTAGTCAGTACCTGGCTGTCACAACCTGGGGTACAGTGTATGTAGTCAGTACCTGGCTGTCACAACCTGGGGTACAGTGTATGTAGTCAGTACCTGGCTGTCACAACCTGGGGTACAGTGTATGTAGTCAGTACCTGGCTGTCACAACCTGGGGTACAGTGTATGTAGTCAGTACCTGGCTGTCACAACCTGGGGTACAGTGTATGTAAAGTCAGTAGCATAAACAGAATGGTGTTCCTCCACAGAATGTAATTTTTACTGTTGAAAATGAATGTTTTCCAAGTTCAATAAGCGTCTTAAATGGCATTCTCCCATTCTTTCTAACGTTACAGTAAGAACAAGTAAACTGATAAATGATATTTGAACGTTCAGGTGGAATGACTGGATCAACATGGCTGCCACCAACCAAAGTAATGAAAAAAGATTAAAGTTGTGAAAAAAAAAACTTTGGTAACAATTTTCAGGCGATGCAAAATGCCGCCAATAAAAAGTAGGGGCGCCATTGGTACACTAAGGGAAAACACCATAAGTGTCCGGGGCCCAAAACTGTTCAACAGCCTCCCATCAAGCATTAGGGGAATTGCCAATAAACCCCTGATCAGCCGGGCTGTGGCTCGTACGTCGGACTGCGTGCGGCCAGCAGTAACAGCCTAGTTGATCAGGCCCTGATCCATCGGGAGGCCTGGTCATGGACCGGGCCGCGGAGGCGTTGATCCCCGGAATAACCTCCAGGTAACCTCCAGGTACCATAACATAAATGCTCATATAAAGAGAGGTATTATAAACGGGTTTGAAGGTTCAGATAGGAATAATAATAATAATAATAATAATAATAATAATAATAATAATAATAATACATAGAGATGTTATTGTTTTGCTTAAAAAAATCCGTTTTTTATTTCAATTAATGTTTTTTTTTTAATTGGAGACTAAAAACATTGGTAATGAAGACTCTCCCTTCCTCCCTCCCTGTGGTAAGACTCTCCCTCCCATCCTTCATGTGGTGATGGAGAGGCCTATTCCCTCCCTGTGAAACAGGAGAGGCCTCTTCCCTCCCAATGATAATAGATAGGTCTTCCCTCCCTCCCTGTGGTATTTTAGATACTATCCCTTATTTCCTCCATGGAGTGTTCGAGGGACCCCCTCCCTCCCTCCTCTCTGTGATGGGGAGGTACCCCTCCTCTCCTCCCTCCCTCCCCGCTGTGATGGGGAGGTACCCCTCCTCTCCTCCCTCCCTCCCTCCATCCTTACCAACCTGGGGTGACGCAGAGGCTATTCATCCCTCCCTTTTTGAGGTGTGGGAGAAGTTCTCCCCACTTCTACCTTCATTGTTTGCTGGAGAATCCATACCTCTCTCACACCTTCGGGTAGCAGCGTGACCTCTCTCCCTCGTCACTCCTTGAGATGCTTGAAAGGTCATCTCTCTCTCTGGGGTTTTTGAGATGTCATCTCTCCCTCCCTGGGGCGGTTGAGAAGTCATCTTTCTCTGGGGTGTTTGAGTGGTCATCTCTCATATTTGCGAGGTTATCGCTCGCCTGGGGTGTTTGAGAGGTTCTCTCACTCTCTGGGGTGTTTCAGAGGTCATCTCTTCCTCTCTGTGGTGTTTGAGAGGCCATCTCTCCCTCTCTGGGGTGTTTGAAAAATCATCTATTCCCCTT
>NC_091354.1:8014111-8034111 GCF_038502225.1 Cherax quadricarinatus
CAAACACACACACACACACACACACACACACACACACACACACACACACACACACACACATGCACATATGTGGTAATGCTTTATTTACAGCTAGCAAAGTCAGGGTATTTCTCCAGAATGGTCTGTAATATACCACTGTGGATAAAATACTTAGCCATTTCTTGAACACTTCTGAGTGAGTTGTTTCTAAATTCATTAATTTTATTGCACTCCAGTACATAATGACGCAGGGTGTGACAATAATCCATCTGGCAAAGTTTACATTTCGTTTGGTCTACATCTGGTGGTGGTGATTTAACCTGCCAAAGATACTTGTAACCCAGCCGGAGCCGGGCGGTAGTGACATCCAAGAGTCTGCTTATTTTGTTGGATGCACCATAGACATGTGGCTCCTCCTGCATGATAGAATGATGATAGATGGACTCACTGGTGTCAATCTCCCTGAGCCTTAAGTCCATAAAATTCAGCTGAAGTTCTTTTCGTATTATTGTTCTCAAACTACTACCTGACAAGCCAAGATTGTAATCTACTCCCTCTTTGAAAGCATACAGCTTAGCCAATTTATCAGTTCTATCATGCATCTGAAGACCAATGTGAGATGGGATCCACAGCATGTGCACTCTGACTCCACTGTCCACAATCCTACCATACCTGTGTCTGGCTTCTGACACAAGCATGCCACAATTTATGCTTAATGAGTTGAGAGCATTTATGGATGACAGAGAATCAGTTACAATTAAACTGTCAATCTTTGATACATAGATGCATTTCAGTGCAAGGAGTATGGCAAACAGTTCTGTCTGAAGGGTAGAGGCCCAATTATTGATGCGTGCTCCAATTTCTTTAAGAGAGCCATCACTCTGTACGACAACAGCAGCACTACCAGCTGCACCAGTGGATTGGTGAACAGAACCATCAACGTAAATAATTTGCGAGAGTGTGTGCTGTGTGACTAAGTTATCAATACAGCTTAAGGCCTCATGTTTGGCTTCAAGGCGAAGTTTTGGTTGTGATTTAAGAAGTAGTTTGGGGGGAAATGGAGGAATGGTAGTTTAGAATGGGGTAATATTCCATGGAGCGGAGAAGTGCCGCTGTTGCCTTACTTGACATAGATCATGTATCTGATTCATGCGGAGGTCGGTTCCAGTCTTTTCGATCCATCTGGAGGAGTGTTCACCAGAGCTGAGGAAAGTTTGGAGGGCTTCTGTGCAGGGGTTTGAATGAGCTTGCCTGAGCATATTAACCCCAATTAGGATATTTCTTTCAGTAACACGATCTCTGATGCTTGGAATATCAAGTTCTTTTTGCATATTTAAAATTTTGGCAGTACGAGGGCATCCTAGGATGATCCTCATTGCTTCTTTCTGCAGTTTTTCCAGCCCTCCAAGCTTCCAGTCAGACACAAGAGCAAGTAGTGGCGCAGCATAATCAACCAATGATCTAATATAAGCAAGATACATCATTTTCACAATTTTAACATTAGCACCATACCTGGGGTGAAGCCCTGCTACAACTCTAAGTGTTCTTAGTCGTTCTTTGTATTGGCGACAAAGTCTTGTTAAAACAGGTCCAAGTAGTGGAACCTCAAAGCCTAGATACCTGTATCTGCTTACATATTCTAGAAGAGACCCATCATGCAATTGGATCTGACGAACTGTGCCTCTCTGTCGAGGAGGACGCCTATTGAGTATCTCTGTTTTATCAGTAGAGATTATCAACCCCAGGTCCTGACACGAGGCTAGTACATGATTAAGAATGTTTTGGGTGTTGGAGAATCCGGTGGTGTGAATCATTATATCATCAGCAAAACTAATCACATAATTATGGGGCTGACTAGGCATAGCATTAAGTAATGCATTAATTAGAATATTGAACAGTGTGGGACTGAGCACACCTCCCTGTGGGGTTCCTAATTCAAAGTCTTTAGTTACACTTCTATGTCCCTGGAACAACACAGACGATTTTCTGTTGGACAGGTAGCCTTTAATCCAGCGGAGAAGCCATCCTCCAACATCCATTCTGGCAAGTTCTGTTAATAAAAGACCTTATTTTCTATTTTAGGGTGTGGAAGTGTGAATTGCTCATTACACTATAATTTGTTCATGACTGTAGCCATGTATAAACGTAAGTAACCATTCTTACAGTATTCATTACCTTTGTAACTTGTGAGTTCATTACCTTTGTACCTAGTTCAGCTATCAAAACTTTGGGGGCCCAGTCCCTGGACCCATTACGTACCTCTGTAATTTGTAAATACCTTTGTAACTTGTCATGATTGTGACTAGACCTACCCAGAGTTCATTACCTTTGTAAATTGTGAATTCATTACCTCTGTAACTTGCTCAGCTATCAAAACTTTGGAGTCCAGTCCCTGGACCAATTATGTACCTCTGTAATCTTTTGACTACCGCCCACAGGATGGGTATGGGGTGCATAATAAACATATTAAACTAACTAACTTTCTATTTTAACTCTATATGGTAAAGATAGACTGTAGTCGAGCTATTTATATTCCTATATAGTTAAAATTAGGATCGCCATATTGCTTGCTTTATTAAGATGAGTGCCAGAAAAAAATTGAATCTCTTCCCCCTTCATCTATTACTGCCATCACCAAAACCACTACTATTATTACTAATACTAATACTACTAATAAATCCACCTCTTCTATCCTCTGAGTGGTTTCCAAACTGATGTCAGGTTTCACTGACATCAGTTTGGAAACCACATCAGACAGCCCTTGAATGGCACTTAGTTAACAACCATGTGTGAATTGTTCTTCTAGCAGGTTCCTCAACTGTTGTTATATTTACTCCTACAACTTCTGTGGGAAGTCTGTTTCTGTGTTTGACAACTCGGCAAAAACTTTTGCCTCATTTTCTTGTTTCACTTATTGCCTTGGAGTTTCCTGCGTTATATTGTGTTGTTGAATCGCAATGCAGTGTAAACTCTTCAAAATTAATGTCTGATATTTTTTTGCAAAATAGTAACTGGGGTATTTTTGGGGGGAATATAATTACAGAATTGCATTTTTGTCTGCCACACAATGATGGATGTAATTTTACAAAAGCTCTTGGGGGTATTAAAATACGATTATTATAACTGTAAAGATGTCCTTTTAACCGGACATCTAGCATAGGTATCGGAAAGCAATGGAAGGTTGACCAGCCACTACAGGTAGTACCTGTGAATTAACAAACTGCAAGACCTATTTTTTATTCATGTTCAGCACTAAACCTATTTTTGTCATCCAGTGATAGGTGTGGTGGAGGCTTGATGCTCCGTCCGTCGAGCGCGAGACAGACTCTCGAGCGCGAGACAGACTCCCTATTTGTACTCGTCTGTTTTAACGAGACTTAAAGAGGTGTTAGTATTTTGTTCGTCTGGAGAAATAAATATATTTTTCTTTCGTGTCACTTCTCACTAGCAAAGGCTTTTTGCATTACTTACTCTCCCTTCAACCTTCCCTCTCTCTTCCCCTTCCTCTTTGCCTCACTCTGTCCATCCCTCCTTCCATTCCTTCGTTTACTCTTCTTCCTACTGCCATTCCATCTTTCATTTTTTTTCTCTCCCCCTTCCTCTCTCCCTCCTTCCCACCTCCCAGAAACTGCATCAAAACTTTCTCCTTTCTTTAGCATCTCAATAACTAACATTCCTTAATTTTCTGTTGCTCTCACGCCACCTTGCAGCAACCAGCTCCTACCTGTAAAAAACATACATTGTTACTGAAGCCAATATTAAGAATGTTGGATTTTTTCTAAATATTTCTTCCAGGAAACATGACCAATGTATTTGAAAAGTTTGCAGTAAATGAGTAAAAAATATTTAATCATTTCCAGTTAAAATGTATCAGAAGTGGTATTTCTTTTTATATTAAGAGAAGGGTTAGAAACGGTGGCGACCAGGATTCGTTTTGGGTTAACTGAGTGGATGATGAAGGAACTCCAAGAGAGGAAAGATAATACACAAATTACCCGCACATAGAAGAGAGGAGCTGACGACGACGTTTCGGTCCGACTTGGACCATTTACAAAGTCACACTAACAGAAAGGAGAGAAGGGGCAGTGTATACAGGCCAGCAGACAGGGACGAGAGGTAGTAGGAAAGGAAGTAGAGAGGTAGTAATAGAGGTAGTAAAGTGTGTGCACAGAGGATGGTAAGCACGCTCCGACACTATATCTTAGAATGTGGCAGATTACAACTATAAACCAAATATTACAGGCATGTTTGAACAGTGTAAGCAAGTTCTAGCTCAAGCTGGAAGCATTTTACAAAAATGTGTAGGATCTTCTGCAATTATATGCTTTTGTAAAGGTAGTGATGTTTGTATTGTGTAGACTCTGGTGAACCATCAGAGGAAGAAAGTTTGCCAGTATCTATAAGAATGTTTGGTGTTCACAGAGACGGTGTTGACTCGCGAAATCGTAATGACACGATTTCAGACCATACTGTCTGGAGTTTTATGACTTTCTAATCGCGGGTTTTATCCCCGCCTGTGGTATGGTTTGAGACGGTGTTGTAGAGAAGAAGGGCTAGATACGAAAAGAAGAACGGAATGATAAAATGAGAGAAGCCTGTGTCCTCATGAACTGTACACACAAGAACAGGGGCCAGCTAGGAAAAGTTACAAGAGGGGAAACTCCTACAAGCCAAAACGGTTACATTTCCTTTCTCAAACAACTCATCCATTTTTTCTTCAAGCAGGTTGTTTTGATGCAGGTGAAGGACCTCGGATGCGAAGAATTGGGGTTACTCGATAATTCGTGTAATCAAACTTGATTACTTTGCAATTGCCTAGGTGTTCTATGACGCTTAGGATCAGAGAGTCAGTAAATCTTGTAACCTGTACGCCACTAGCCAAGGATACTTTAATCTCCAAAAACCAGATAACAGTAAACCTCTCACTGTATCTACACTGAAAGATAGACATTTCTCGGAGCATATAACTTTCCTCTTATAGTTAAGCTGGTTAACTGGCTTTTAAAGCTTACGACTATACAAAGGGGACATTAAGGCTGCATACAACCTGTTCACAATGTATGCATGCAAATATGCATGCATACGTTGAAATGCACACTTCTTTGTATGTCACTCTGTCATTATAGGTTTAGATCTTCTATGTGAAAATAATATTCTTCGTTGAAAGAGCGTATTTGTTCTACCATTGTGTCCCCAGAGATGCATAAAAGCAAAACCTAAAATTACACGAGGTGGAGAAAATATATAAAGCAAATAACAGCGGAAAACAGAAGCGAACAGAAGAATAGATAACTGATATGCACGTGTGAGAAAACAGATTAAGCAACAATATGAAATCTGACCAAAGTTACTATGCAGTCACTTTAGAAGGAAGAGATCAAGTGGCGAAAACAGGTACAAGAGGGCATAGCAAAAAGTGAAAAACAGCAGAATAGTCAGGAAATAAATTGTTCTTGAGAACGATGTGGTAGAGGCAGAATCTGTACGCAGCTTCAAGAAGTGTTATAATAGGGCTCGCGAAGCCAGGAGAGTGAATTCAGTATTGGCTAGTTTAAGGCTGAGCCAGGAGCTGAGGCACAACTCTTGCAATCACAAATTAGGGAATACTAATTACCAAGTATTTATGCATGCATATAAATAGACAGAGACAGATTCACTCACACAGCGAAGAGACGGTGCCAGGAGCTGTGAATCGACCCCTACAACCAGAAATAGGTGAGTGCACACACACACACACACACAAACATACACACGCACACACACACACACAAACATACATACACATACACACAAACATGCACACACACACAAGCACACAAACACACAAACAAACACACACACACACATACACACACACACACACACACACACACACACACACACACACACACACACACACACACACACACACACACACACACACACACACACACACACACACACACAGTAGAAGAGCCAGAAACGAGTAGGCACAGATAAGGGGGGAGGCCCAGAGACAGTACGAAAACGACATAGCATCGAAAGTCAAGTCTGACCCGAAACTGCTGTATAACTACATTAGGAGGAAGACAACAGTCAAAGACCAGGTGATAAGGCTGAGGAAAGAAGGTGGGGAACTCACAAGAAACGATCAAGAAGTATGTGAGGAGCTCAATATGAGATTTAAGGAAGTATTTACAGTGGAGACAGGAAGGCTTCCGGGTTGACAGAACAGAGGGGGACACCAGCAAGGAATGTACCAACAAGTGTTGGATGACATACATACAAATGAGGAGGAGGTGAAGAAGCTGCTAAGGGACATCGATACTTCGAAGGCAATGGGACCCGACAGCATCTCTTCGTGGGTCCTTAGAGAGGGAGCGGATATGCTGTGTGTGCCACTTACCACAATCTTCAACACATCCCTGGAAACTGGGCAACTACCTGAGGTAAGGAGGACGGCAAATGTAGTTCCCATTTTTAAAAAAGGAGACAGAAAAGAGGCACTAAACTATAGACCTGTGTCACTGACGTGTATAGTATGCAAAGTTATGGAGAAGATTATCAGGAGGAGAGTGGTGGAGCACCTGGAACGGAACAAGAGTATAAACACCAACCAGCACGGATTCATGGAAGGCAAATCCTGTGTCACAAACCTGGAGTTTTATGATAAAGTAACAGAAGTAAGACACGAGAGAGAGGGGTGGGTTGATTGCATCTTCTTGGACTGCAAGAAGGCCTTTGACACAGTTCCTCACAAGAGATTAGTGCAGAAGCTAGAGGATCAGGTGCATATAACAGGAAGGGCACTGCAATGGATCAGAGAATACCTGACAGGGAGGCAACAACGAGTCATGGTACGTGATGAGGTATCACTGTGGGTACCTGTGACGAGCGGGGTCTCACAGGGATCGGTCCTAGGACCAGTGCTATTTTTGGTATATGTGAGCGACATGATGGAAAGGTTAGACTCAGAAGTGTCCCTGTTGGCAGATGATGTGAAGTTAATGAGGAGAATTAAACCAGATGAGGATCAGGCAGGACTTCAAAGAAACCTGGACAGACTGGACACCTGGTCCAGCAACTGGCTTCTCGAATTTAACCCCGCCAAATGCAAAGTCATGAAGATCGGGGAAGGGCACAGAAGACCGCAGACAGAGTATAGGCTAGGTAGCCAAAGACTGCAAACCTCGCTGAAGGAGAAAGATCTTGGGGTGAGTATAACACCGAGCATGTCTCCGGAAGCACACATCAACCTGATAACTGCTGCAGCATATGGGCGCCTGGCAAACCTGAGAACAGCGTTCCGATACCTTAGTAAGGAATCGTTCAAGACACTGTACACCGTGTACGTCAGGCCCATACTGGGGTATGCAGCACCTGTTTGGAACCCGCACTTGATCAAGCACGTCAAGAAATTAGAGAAAGTGCAAAGGTTTGCTACAAGGTTAGTTCCAGAGCTAAGGGGAATGTCCTATGAAGAAAGGTTAAAGGAAATAGGCCTGTCGACACTGGATTACAGGAGGGTCAGGGAAGACATGATAACGACATATAAAATACTGCGCGGAATAGACAAGGTGGACAAAGACAGGATGTTCAGGGAGGGGACACAGAAACAAGAGGTCACAATTGGAAGTAGAAGACTCAGATGAGTCAGAGAGATATTAGGAAGTATTTCTTCAGTCATAGAGTTGTCAGGCAATGGAATAGCCTAGAAAGTGACGTAGTGGAGGCGGGAACCATACATAGTTTTAAGACGAGGTTTGATGAAGCTCATGGGGCAGGGAGAGAGAGGACCCAGTAGCAACCAGTGAAGAGGCGGAGCCAGGAGCTAAGACTCGACCCATGCAACCACAAATTTTTGAGTACACACGCACACACAGACACACACACACACACACACACACACACACACACACACACACACACACACACACACACACACACACACACACACATCTCTTCCAAACTAATTGCAAAATCTTCCACTTCCATTGTTGATAATATAATGACCTTGAGTTCATTAACGTAATGGTCTTCTATTTAAACTTGAAAATGTTAAAGAATAGAGCAGTGCTAGAATTCCAGCCTTAATGCACCCAATCTGACTCTTTTTATCGAGTGTTTCCGAATAAATTATGAAAAGGAACGTTTATCCATTGATTTAGTCATACACTATTGAGTATTTAAAACTACCTTTAATATTTGTTAACACTGAAGAACAATATTCATAATACCGAGGTTGGAACAATTAGTAAGTTAACCAACCTGGATCATTACTTAATCACACCTAAATTCAGTTGTTACTTGATGATGTTCCAGGATGGACCGGAACATCGTCTGAAGTTTCCTCTCCAGAGTTTGGGTTATTAGTGGACTTGTCAACATGTTTGACTCGTGAAACATAAACTGTATATGTAAAACTCATGATTATTAGTAGGTGGGAGGAACTGTATGGGAATAAACACATTCTTAAGAGTGTGAGACGAAGACGTGACCAATATACCAAGACTTACATAATCGTAATAACACGATTGCAAACGGTACGGGCGGAGTTAGAACTCATGACAGTTGAGTCTTAGAACTCCAGGCCAGTGCGTAAGCGATTGGGTCAGCTGGCTACAATAAGATTCATCCAAATGGGCCAGCTGGCCCAGTGGCTTACGTACTGGCCTGGAGTTTTACGACTCACTTGCCGTGGGTTTTAACCCCACCCGTACCGTGGTTTTAATGAACCAAGTATTATAATAATTTGGAATCTATCAACTTGATCTGGGGGGGATAGATTCCCACGAGGTTTCTATCTTTGGCCGCGCTACGCCGTTATCAATTCTGTCCGGGACGGACAAAATAATCCACGTTTCAAGATTCCCTTAATAAATGTAGCTTGTGAATTATTCCTTTGGCTCCTTGACTGTACGTTTGCTATCCTCTCTGATAATATTTATAAGCATCTGGGCTACAGCCATGCAACAAAAATGAACTTAGACTCAGAAACTAGTATTGCATCCTCGACGACAGATCTGCTGAAACGAATAGCATTTTCTGTGATGTTGCAAATGTATTGACAAGTTTTATAAGAAGTACTTAGTAAGGGAGTATACCTGGAGTACACCAGGAGGGTGTTCCGGGGGTCAACGCCCCCGCTGCCCGGTCCATGACCAATCACTTCACTAGCTTCGAATCGCGCCTATTAATTTCACTTTTCCTAACATAGCCAATTAAGAAAATGCGCATGGATATACAAAAAAAATAATAAAAGGTGTTACGTTAAAAAAAAATAAACTTGGATACAATGACTTAGCGAAGGAACTGATTCGAAAAACCTTAAACAACTTGATGAAATACTGATACCAGAGCATAACGAACGATTCGAGGAATTGGAAAACTTGTTAAGTTGCAGGTGTACGAGCGAAAGGGCTAATTCGACCAATCAGAAGGCTGATACACGATCGTGGGATTAATTCAACCACTCGGAACACTGATACACGATCATAGGACGGATTCGACCAATCAGAAGGCTGATACACTGTAGTAGAACTAATTCGACCAATCAGAAGACTATGATTCCTAATATAACTAATTTCTTTCTTGACTTTTGACAGGAAAGTAAAAATTCTTTCATATATAACTTAAATATAGTCTATAAACGTATTATCTGATCAACTTTTATTTTCCAGTAGTAGTTTTTTTTTTTTTTCTTTTCTTTTTTTTAAATTCGTTTTCAATACTTTTTGACATATGTTAGTATTAATTAATGTCAAGTTAAAAGTTTTAATACAGTTATAAATGCTGCAAGCGATTTCCACTAGATTTTTTTTTTCATGTGAGTCTGATGGTGAGGGGCTCTTGATTTGGGGAATTGGATCTGTGCTCCAGTTCCCCGAATTAAGCCTGAATACCTTCCACATCCCTCTCCCCCCCAGGTGCTGTATAATCCTACGGGTTTAGCGCTTCCCCTTGATTATAATAATAATAATCATGTGAGTCTACCTACCTGGCGTCTACCTGGCGTCTACCTGGTGTCTACCTGGTGTCTACCTGGTGTCTACCTGGCGTCTACCTGGCGTCTACCTGGTGTCTACCTGGTGTCTACCTGGCGTCTACCTGGTGTCTACCTGGCGTCTACCTGGCGTCTACCTGGTGTCTACCTGGCGTCTACCTGGCGTCTACCTGGCGTCTACCTGGCATCTACCTGGTGTCTACCTGGCGTCTACCTGGCGTTTACCTGGCGTCTACCTAGCGTCTACCTGGCGTCTACCTGGTGTCTACCTGGTGTCTACCTGGCGTCTACCTGGTGTTTACCTGGCGTCTACCTGGCGTCTACCTGGCGTCTACCTGGCATCTACCTGGCGTCCACCTGGCAACTACCTGGCGTCTACCTGGCGTCTACCTGGCATCTACCTGGCGTCTACCTGCGTCTACCTGGCGTCTACCTGGCGTCTACCTGCGTCTATCTGGCGTCTACCTGCGTCTACCTGGCGTCCACCTGGCATTTATCTGGCGTCTACCTGGCCTCTACCTGACGTCTACCTGGCATCTACCTGCGTCTGCCTGGCATCTACCTGACGTCTACCTGGCGTCTACCTGGCATCTACCTGGCGTCTACCTGGCATCTACCTGCGTCTACCTGGCATCTACCTGGCGTCTACCTGGCATCTACCTGGCATATGCCTGGCGTCTACCTGGCATCTTTCTGGCATCTCCCTGGGATCTACCTGGCGTCTACCTGGCGTCTACCTGGCATCCACCTGGCGTCCACCTGGCATCTACCTGGCGTCTAACTGGCGTCTACCTAGCATCTACCTGGCGTCTACCTGGCGTCTACCTGCGTCTACCTGGAATTTACCTGGCGTCTACCTGGCATCTACCTGACATCTACCTGGCATCTACCTGCGTCTGCCTGGCATCTACCTGGCGTCTAACTGACGTCTCCCTGACATAAATCTACCTGGCGTCTACCTGGCATCTACCTGGCGTCCACCTGACAACTACCTGGCGTCTACCTGGCGTCTGCCTGGCATCTACCTGGCGTCTAACTGGCGTCTACCTAGCATCTACCTAGCGTCCACCTGGCACCTACCTGGCGTCTACCTGGCATCTACCTGCGTCTACCTGGCATCTACCTGGCGTCTACCTGGCATCTACCTGGCGTCTACCTGGCATCTACCTAGCCTCTACCTGACGTCTACCTGGCATCTGCCTGGCATCTACCTGGCATCTACCTGGCGTCTGCCTGACGTCCACTTGGCATCTACCTGGCGTCTACCTGGCATCTACCTAGCCTCTACCTGTCGTCTACCTGGCATCTACCTGGCGTCTACCTGGCATCTACCTGGCATCTCCCTGGCATCTACCTGGCGTCTACCTGGTGTCTACCTGGCGTCTACCTGGCATCTACCTGGCGTCCACCTGGCAACTATCTGGCGTCTACCTGGCGTCTACCTGGCATCTACCTGGCATCTACCTGCGTCTACCTGGCGTCTACCTGGCGTCTACCTGCGTCTACCTGGCGTCTACCTGCGTCTACCTGGCGTCTACCTGGCATCTACCTGGCATCTACCTGCGTCTACCTGGCGTCTACCTGGCGTCTACCTGCGTCTACCTGGCGTCTACCTGCGTCTACCTGGCGTCTACCTGGCATTTATCTGGCGTCTACCTGGCCTCTACCTGACGTCTACCTGGCATCTACCTGCGTCTGTCTGGCATCTACCTGACGTCTACCTGGCGTCTACCTGGCATCTACCTGACGTCTACCTGGCATCTACCTGCGTCTACCTGGCATCTATCTGGCGTCTACCTGGCATCTACCTGGCATCTACCTGGCGTCTACATGGCATCTACCTGGCGTCTACCTGGCATCCACCTGGCGTCCACCTGGCAACTACCTGGCGTCTACCTGGCGTCTACCTGGCGTCTACCTGGCGTCTACCTGGCGTCTACCTGCGTCTACCTGGAATTTACCTGGCGTCTACCTGGCATCTACCTGACATCTACCTGGCATCTACCTGCGTCTGCCTGGCATCTACCTGGCGTCTAACTGACGTCTCCCTGACATCTACCTGGCGTCTACCTGGCATCTACCTGGCGTCCACCTGACAACTACCTGGCGTCTACCTGGCGTCTGCCTGGCATCTATCTGGCGTCTACCTGGCGTCTACCTAGCATCTACCTAGCGTCCACCTGGCATCTACCTGGCGTCTACCTGGCATCTACTTGCGTCTACCTGGCATCTACCTTGCGTCTACCTGGCATCTACCTGGCATCTACCTAGCCTCTACCTGACGTCTACCTGGCATCTACCTCGCATCTACCTGGCGTCTGCCTGGCATATACCTGGCATCTACCTGGCATCTACCTGGCGTCTACCTGACGTCCACTTGGCATCTACCTGGCGTCTACCTGGCATCTACCTAGCCTCTACCTGACGTCTACCTGGCATCTACCTGGCGTCTACCTGGCATCTACCTGCGTCTACCTGGCATCTACCTGGCGTCTACCTGGCATCTGCCTGGCGTCTACCTGGCATCTACCTGGCATCTACCTGGCGTCTGCCTGGCATGTACCTCGCATCTACCTGGCGTCTACCTGACGTCTACCTGGCGTCTACCTGGCATCTACCTGGCATATGCCTGGCGTCTACCTGGCATCTACCTAGCCTCTATCTGACGTCTACCTGGCATCTACCAGCGTCTACCTTGCATCTAACTGGCCTCTACCTGGCGTCTACCTGACGTCTACCTGGCGTCTACCTGGCGTCTACCTGGCGTATACCTGGCGTCTACCTGGCATCTACCTTGCATCTCCCTGGCATCTACCTGGCGTCTACCTGGCGTTTACCTGGCATCTACCTGGCATCTACCTTCGTCTGCCTGGCATATACCTGGCATCTACCGGGCATCTACCTGGCGTCTACCTGACGTCTACTTGGCATCTACCTGGCGTTTACCTGGCATCTACCCGGCATCTACCTGGCATCAACCTGGCATCTACCTGGCATCTACCTGGCGTCTACCTGGCGTACACTTGAACTCTTCCTGGTAGCGATTCCGGGAATCATCTTCCCTTGATACCTGGTCTCTGACTAGGTCTCCTGACTGGTAGCTTGGTCAGTCAGGCTGTCGGTGCTCGCAACATAAATGCCACAGTCAATTGATTAGGAATAGTTTGAGGATTGTTTTTAAATTCTCCCAGCATAACAAGGCTTATCAGAAAATAAATGAAGGAATACCTACCCAAGGATTGGTAAGGGAGAGAAGGAAGATTGGATGTAGACTATATTGATTACGTTACTAACTTCTTCATGAAACAGTCTGGAATTACTTCAAGTAAGTCGTTGGACTTTAAATTACCAATCAAAATTATAATTCACTAGAATTACCAGCTTATTCTTTCTGGAATTGGAGTCGAAGTAGGTGGGAATTTGATAACAAGATTTTGGTAGAGAAATAGGAGCCCAGTGTGCTTTATTGCATGTGTAATTAAGTTTGCATTTCTCCTTATATAAGAAGGGAGGGTAAAGACACCGCTCACAACGAAACAGCACCGGACTCAATCCCGGGCAGGGAGAGACTGAGGGACAAGCTTTCTTAAAGTACATAGGCTGAGAACGACATATTGATCAGCTAATTATAAACACCTCGCCCCTCCCGATAAGGACGGTTCACTAAAATCAATACAGAATTTTACTTGTGTAAGGCTCTAATTTTCGAGCGAATAAGACACGATATGCGTTGCATGGTATTGTACCGAGAAGATATTTCTTCCGCCTTGGACTTATCACTCCACACGGAATATTCAGTGGTATATTTTACCACTGATACGCGTTGCAATTTTCATGTTATTTTGCTGCTACTTTCGTGTCAACTTTCTATCAGTTTGCGCAAAATTGTTCTCGCTGTGTTTTTTATGCTGTCAGAATCTTTTTAAAATGCAAAGAGTTTAGTCTTAAATTTCCGATCATGATGTTATATTAAGAAGTAGACACATGTGCGACACCCGTGTATCTTCATTTGTAGATGTTTCGCCAATGAGGGACTATCAATACAAGGACATAATGTGAAGAATTATATACAGAAGAAGAAGATAAGGTAATCAGTCCCTCAGCCTAGAAGTTAGTGAACAGCACCGTAGTCTTGATGGAACTGAAGCACAGGCATGGAGCTTGGCGTTTATATACTGGCGACAGGTGTAGGACGTGCAGCAGACGAGGGCATTGTCACTGGTAGGTGAGATTTCCCAGTGGAAGTAAGTTATACCCAAGAAATGGGCCAGGAGTAAGCAAGAAGGTTGTGGAGATGCCCTCTGTACCAAGATTCCATGATGATGCAGTGTCTGACAAGTTGTACACAATACCGACAAGATGGAAAATTAGATACATGTCGGAACTGTATACTGACAATGAAAGGATTATAGTGATGGATCTGTGAAATACAGATAGATGATAGAGGACGACATATTACAGGATTAATCTCCTATTGTGTCCGGTGTTTTATACAGGATTAATCTCCTATTGTGTCCGGTGTTTTATACAGGATTAATCTCCTATTGTGTCCGGTGTTTTATACAGGATTAATCTCCTATTGTGTCCGGTGTTTTATACAGGATTAATCTCCTATTGTGTCCGGTGTTTTATGAATGAAAATTGATTTATGACTGACTATTGACTCATAGTCAAGTGCTGACTGATTACAAGTTTTGGTTGATTTAAGAGGCTAAGTTTGTTGTAAACGAAAATATTGGTTGTTTAAAGAAAATTAACTAATACTCACTAATTGATTAAATAACATGAACCAATTAAATATCAGTTAATATTTAGAGGCCACAGATTCTTTAGTGAATATTTATTGATTCAAAAAACATTGATTAAAAGACCACTTCTTTAAACCTGACGACTGATGATTGACTAGCGATTAAGGATTTATGGTTTATCATTTATTGATAAATGAGCATTGACTGACGACTTGAGGACGAACTGAACATAAGCTGAAAACTACAGCTGGAAAACATCAGCGACGTGTTTCCATAAGACACCTGCTGTCCCTGTTCACCCATCATTATAAAATGGGTACCTGGGTGTTAGTCGACTAATGTGGGTCACATCCTGGGACAAAACTGACCTAATATGCCCGAAATGCTCTGCATAACAAGCGGCTTTCTATATAGTAGCATGTCATTGATGTCAGCTAGGCCTGTATACCATGTACATGTACTTGTAGAAGCGAAGATATTTATTATTATTATTATTATTATTATTATTATTATTATTATTATTATTATTATTAGCTGAAGACTTTACATCTACTGACTGGAGATTAATTGACAGCTAATAATTACTTGACGGATGATTGCGAGTTAATCGGCTTCTGAGGGATTATTGATGACATAATTAATAACTAATATATGATGTATATATGTTGGTAGAATTACCGACAACATGTAAAGTAAAAGGACACATTAGTTGCACTTGTGTCCTTTTAACTAATATATGATGACCGTGTTTTCAACACATCTTACACATTCTTCACTTATTTTTTTCTATGAAATAACAAAAAGAGGGACAATACCGTAACTGGAACGATACACAAATAATCCGCACATAAAAGAGAGGACTAAGGTAGTGTTAATGTTGGTAGAATTACCGACAATACGTTAAGTAAAACGACACAAGTGCAGCTAATGGGTAACGACTTGACAAAGCTCCTGAAGAGCGAAACGTTGTCGTAATAAAACGTAGTACTAATTGCATTTGTGTCCTTTTGCTTAACAAGACTAATTAAAGGTAAATAGAGCATCGTACAAACCACAGGGTTGAACGCATGGCTGTTGGGTTTCAACCCATGGCGGTGGGGTCTGAACCCATGGTGGTGGGGTCTGAACCCATGGCGGTGGGGTTTGAACCTATGGCGGTGGGGCCTGAACCCATGGCAAGTGAGTTTGCTTACAATTGTGTTATTGCGATTTCGTGAGTCGAGTAACGTAGCTTATGCGAAGATTTTCAAATTCTAATTTTGTATATGTATGTTATAAGCAGAGTTCTCTAACTCCTTCAGATGCTCCTACACTGGGCGTTTGAAGGCTTATCTTAAGATCTTTTGAGCCTACTTCGCATATTTAAATTATTTTTTACCCTTGAAGAGCCTCTGAACCTCTGGTGCTTCAGCTGTGGGCTAGTGGAGGCTTCCCAGAATTTTTTAAAGCCTTTCATGCGTATTTTAACTGTGAGTTCGTGAAGGCCTTTCTCACTGCCTTTCTAAACCTCCTAGCGTTCATAAATTGCGGGCTGTTCTAATGTCTTCAAATTAGGTCCTCGAATTTGTATTTATAAAGCCACTGGATGGCGAAACGTCTACATTAAAGATACCAAGATGTTGCATGTGTGTTTAATTTAAATCACAGGAGTTCCTACCCCTCCCTCACACTCTTAAGTTACTCATTTCCGAAGACTTATCCCATGTCGTTTTAAATCCTCTCCAGATGTTTACTCCTGGAGATTGTTGGAGTAACCTTCTCAACTTTCCTCACGTACTTAAATAGTAAACTCCAGAAGGCTTTCCTTTTGAATCTCCCTCACGTGCTTAAGCTGCAAGCTTCTGAAGGCTTTTCCTGTGTCTGCCACTCTTCCAAATGCCTCTGATGTTATCCTCTTTGTATATACCAACAGCACACGCATGCAAACATCAATGTCCCACATTGCATTTCTAACCAACCTCTTTACTCTAGTGTACCAGTGGGGTTTAATTTCGCAAATGCACATATTAGCAACCCAACACAATTAACTAAATGACTTTTACGAACTCACACAATGCAAAGCTAAAAGTTTATTATTTTTTTTTGTAAACCCTAATGGGTGGCTTTATTTTTATTTTTATCAAAATTCTTTAATAAAAATTATTAGCTTAAAATATTAATATTATCACTGGGTAATATAATCATACGTAGGAAAGCATATTGAACGACGTTTCTTTCAACTGGACAATGTTTCTTTCAACTGGACGATGTTTCTTTCAACTGGACGATGTTTCTTTCAACTGGACGATGTTTCTTTCAACTGGACGATGTTTCTTTTAATTGTACACCTTATTATGACAACCTCATGTTTATTTGAGCAAAATTTTGCTGCACGTTATTCTGTGGACGTTTCGCTAAAGGATGAGCTTTATTTATTTTATCGTCGTTTCGCTAGAGTGGTCAACCTTTCGCTCATCTATGAGCTTTTCCTAAAGCCAAAAAAAATTTGTTATACCTCATCGTTGATGATAAACATCGCAAATTTTTATTATTATTATTATATTATAATAATAATAATAATAATAATAATATTATTATTATTATTATTATTATTATTATTATTATTATTATTATTATTATTATATTATTTTTAAATATTTGTATGGATGATTCAGTGCTTGGGCCTGTGGAGGCTCGATACTCCGTACAGTAAGCGATAAACACAGACACTACCTCTGACCACTCATCTTGTTGTTCTCGAATATTAGAGCATCACAACTCAGCATAAATGCATTAAATTTGATGCTGTGCATCAACTCGCTGTATCTAATAACAGAATCATGATGAGACTGAACAAATGTCACTCACTGTATGACAGTTTAAAAGTTACCTTTTTTCCGACACACACACACACACACACACACACACACACACACACACACACACACACACACACACACACACACACACACACACACACACACTCACACACACACACACACTCCCTTTGATCTCATGTCTCCTCGGTTAAGCTTCTCACAAGCGAGTGTTCATACAAGACGACACACTGACACCATGAATGGTAATTCGAGTCTCCTGGAAAAGCCGCTCAGAGCGAGCTTTATCACCGTTCTCAGGCACAAACGCCACGACAGCCGATGGAAAATATTAGCTCATCTCTGTATAATTACGTATTCTCCTAGATACATTTACTTAATTTAGCCTGCTGCTTTTAGCACCTGCTCTTATGCCCGCCTCTTGATGGTGATATTTTGCCAGTAAAAATATGTAAACCTCTACACGTGGCCTTCCTCAGTCTATATAAAACATCCAAATGTGACCCCTTGTTGCTGTGTCTCATTTCTGAAACATCCTGTCCCTATCCATCTTGTCAATTCCTCTCCGTAACACTTCCGAAACACTTTCCAGGTATACTCCTGGTATCATGTCACCGCTATCCCTCCTATCCTCCAGTGTTGTCAGGACGATTTCTCTTAGCCTCCCACCTCAGATCAGTGTCTTAGGACTGCTGGTTACCCACCCTATAACTTTCCATTGGCTAGCGAGATATATTTCGTGCGTATTTACTTGCTAAGCTATGAATGTGCCCTCCCTTATTCTGTTTCACTTCTCTACTACCTACGCTGTGGGAATGATAATTTCTCTCTCACCTTGGCTCCTGTTTTTCATTCGTCAGATAACTATTTCATAATGACAATAATTCGTTTTTATCAAACACAATCTGTGGTGAAAAGTTGCACAATAAAGACTCCACTGCATTCAGTGTTTTACATGCCATACTGTTGATGTTTCGCTCTTGTTTGAAGTCACCTTCTAACTCCAGTACATTTTTTAATTAGTTGTGGATTAAAGACTACTTTGAAAAGTATGAATTAAGAGTCCGCGACCTCCCCACCCCCCACTCTTTTCCTTAATTATGTCAATTTATCACATGTCTGCACGTTTACGATGCAATACTTTGTAATTGTCAACACATACAACACATCAGTTGTCTCTCATGTATCTCCATAATCTCTTTCCTATTTTTCTCATATCTTCTTGCATGTGGTACTTGCCAGCAAAATTCTTCTTTAAGGTAACAGAACCATATCAACCATCTTCTAGGAATTATAATCAAGAATAGACCAAAACTGAAAAAAAATATTGATGCAACGTATTACTTTGTATACGGTTGTAATCATGTTCTTCCTTGACTTGATAAAACCTTCATTTACATCTTGCTTTTCCCCCATATTAATTCCATTAAAACCTTTTTAAATTAACGGAGAATCTTTATGATGTTATCTCCTCTGGGTCTTGTGTCGTCCATCAGTTTCCAGTTTGAAAAGTAAATTCTGGCTTGTTCCAGAGGAAGCTACTTACGATGCGAGGTTTAAAAAAATGAGGAGAAAACAGAGAGTTAACAAACCTGGAATCATCACCAAGATATGATGAAATATTCCTCTGCCAGATACCTAGAAATATGAATTCTATTGAGTGTTGAGATATACTGATGTAGAACGACCATTCGAGATGATGGCAGGATATCAAAGGGTTACGCTATCAGAGAGAGGAAGAGAGATAGAGAGGGGTGAAAATCCTTGTGTGTGTCGTTTCACGAGGATTTAGTACCAATATCCATTAGTGAATACATAGCTCGCTGTTTGGGAATTGCTGATCTTTGGATTGCATATAGAGCTTATCTCACCACACAAACTATGGTGTTTCTGAGCGGAATATTGGTACAAGGGATAACGGGCGGCTGAATTGCTTTAACTATTATTACTTTATTACATTAGGAATAAAATTGTGTGGCTAGCTAATGGTCCAATTCGGGTTGAAATGTCGTCATAAGTTGCAGTCTCCCGTATGCGGTTTATTTGTGTGTTACTGCATAAGATTTATAGAAAGTTTAAAAGTTCATTTCATCAAACCAAGTTCCCCAAATGAATCATGACGAAATGAAGATTAAACATAAGTTTTTTTGCATTGTAAGTCACCTTTCATCTCAGTATCCGACTCCTGATTGAACACTAGATTATTAATGAATTCATCAAAAGAATTTCACTTGGATGTCCGCCGGTAAACTAAATGTAGAATACCCATATATATTATCTGAAAGAGCGTAATTAGTATCAGAATAAAAAATCCCAAGTGTCTTCCTGCTCTCTCTCTTATATATATATATATATATATATATATATATATATATATATATATATATATATATATATATATATATATATATATGTCGTGCCGAATAGATAAAACTGGTCAAGTAGCAGGAACTCATTTAAAATTAATTCCTTTCT
>NC_091354.1:8039111-8071611 GCF_038502225.1 Cherax quadricarinatus
AACCCTCCTGTCGTTGATGACCCTCCTGTCGTTGATGACCCTCCTGTCGTTGATGACCCTCCTGTCGTTGATGACCCTCCTGTCGTTGATGCCCCTCCTGTCGTTGATGACCCTCCTGTCGTTGATACCCCTCCTGTCGTTGATGCCCCTCCTGTCGTTGATGACCCTCCTGTCGTTGATGCCCCTCCTGTCGTTGATGACCCTCCTGTCGTTGATGACCCTCCTGTCGTTGATGACCCTCCTGTCGTTGATGACCCTCCTGTCGTTGATACCCCTCCTGTCGTTGATACCCCTCCTGTCGTTGATAACCCTCCTGTCGTGATGAATGGTTTGAAAAACCGACAAGTTGAAGATTGAGACACTTATGCAGCATATGGGAATCTTTATTCAGGAAACGTTTCGCCACACAGTGGCTTCATCAGTCCAATACAAAGAGGAAGGCGTAAGGAGAGGAGGAGTATGAGGTAATCAGTCCCTCAGCCTGGAGTCGATGTGTTCAGTCCATCAATCTTGTAGAATGTACAGCATAGGGCCGTAGACGTGGCTTATATACTGTAGTGAGGTGAGGTGAAGCAGGCGGAGGCGGGGTCATAGTGGTACCATCCACTAGTCGAAGTAGGTCTTCGTCCAAAGGTTGAACAAGTGTTGAAGAATTCTTTGTAAAAAGATCCCATGATGCTGCAGTGTCTGACAGTTGTGATGAATGGTTTGAAAAACCGACAAGTTGAAGATTGAGACACTTATGCAGCATATGGGAATCTTTATTCAGGAAACGTTTCGCCACTGTGTGGCGAAACGTTTCCTGAATAAAGATTCCCATATGCTGCATAATGGTCTCAATCTTCAACCCTCCTGTCGTTGATACCCCTCCTGTCGTTGATGACCCTCCTGTCGTTGATGCCTCTCCTGTCGTTGATGACCCTCCTGTCGTTGATGACCCTCCTGTCGTTGATGACCCTCCTGTCGTTGATGACCCTCCTGTCGTTGATGACCCTCCTATCGTTGATGACCCTCCTATCGTTGATGACCCTCCTGTCGTTGATGACCCTCCTGTAGTTTGATAAGCCTTTACTATATTAATCCCTCAAACGAGGTTCCTTGATCTGTGCTCCACTAACCTGAATTATCTGAATGCCTTCCATCCATCCCCCCTACAGGCTCTGTATAATCTCTATACTATTACTACTACTACTACTACTAATAATAATAATAATAATAATAATAATAATTATAATAAGGGCCGGAACCTTTAATACTGGCGAAGGTCTCTTGTTTCAAGGAATTGGAATTATCATTGTTGTAACAAACGTGTTTAAAAATAATTTTCAATGTACTCTATAGTTCCTACGAGTTGAGAGCTTCTCCATGATTAAAATTAATAATAATAATAATAATAATAATAATCCGTCGAAGTGGGCAAGTGATCAACTTTCATCCACCTTTATTGCCTTTAACTTGAAAATGGAGGGTAACTCCAATTCCACGTATCAAGAACCCTTCACCAGTGTCAAAGCACTTCCCTTGAATGAGTAGTAAATATACTTAATTATAGACTCTGACAGTTCCGGATGATTGCCTGTTAGAAACTTTATAAAATTTCTCCTGACTCTTTCTTCAAGTGATGTGTCTGGTCGTTTCTGTCAATATATGCAACATGTATACATTTTTATCATCGAAACGTTTCACCTTCTCAGCAGGCTTCCCGTCTACTTGTCAGTATTGCATACTATTCGTAATGATGTTTTCCTGGTTCGTATCGCCAGGAAAGGACTTGTGAATATTAATTCGAATGAATCTTTCTTGCTGTGAAATTTCGGACTCGTATCTCTTATCGGAAAAGTTAAAGAGCTAATTCTAGCTCTGTGAACATAACTTCTCTTTGTTACAGTAACAACCTAAGAATGGCAACCTAACATAGCTATGGCAACATCACAAAACTACGAGGACAACGTAACAGCACAATACCCATAAATCGTAGCAGTGCAAGTATATCGGCTATGGCAACTTCATGACATAACTAAGGCAACATGGCAAAGATATGTTGCCGGGTGCCAGCGCATAACTCCTCTATGAGCATAATTTAATTTCTCTGGATAACAGTTTTGATGTTTTTTCCTAACAAGTTTGGCCTCAATTTTATGCTCGGCAGGAAATACGCACCGAAGTTGTATCACACAATTTTGTGGAGAGCCCCTTACTAGTATCATGTGGAGGGACCCCTTACTAGAGTCATATTCAGGGCCCCTTACTATTGTCTAACTATTGTGTAGTTTATTGTGTAGGACCCCTTACTATTGTGTAGTTTGTTGTGTCGGGCCCTTACTATTGTCTAGTTTATTGTGTAGAGCCCTTTACTATTGTGTAGTTTGTTGTGTAGGGCCCCTTACTATTGTGTAGTTTGTTGTGTAGGGCCACTTACTATTGTGTAGTTTGTTTTGTAGGGCCCCTTACTATTGTCTAGTTTACTGTGTAGAGTCCCTTTACTATTGTCTAGTTTATTGTGTAGAGCCCCTTACTATTGCCTAGTTTGTTGTGTAGAGCCCCTTACTATTGCCTAGTTATTGTGTAGAGCCCTTTACCGTTGCCTAGTTTGTTGTGTAGAGCCCCTTACTATTGTCTAGTTTATTGTGTAGAGCCCCCTTACTATTGCCTAGTTTGTGTAGAGCCCTTTACTATTGCCTAGTTTATTGTGTAGAGCCCCTTACTATTGTCTAGTTTATTGCGCAGAGCCCCCTTACTATTGCCTAGTTTATTGTGTAGGGCCCCTTACTATTGTCTAGTTTACTGTGTAGAGCCCCTGACTATTGTCTAGTTTATTGTGTAGAGCCCCCTTACTATTGCCTAGTTTATTGTGTAGACCCCTTACTATTGCCTAATTTATTGTGTAGAGCCCCTTACTATTGCCTAGTTTGTTGTGTAGAGCCCCCTTACTATTGCCTAGTTTATTGCTTAGAGCCCCTCACTATTGTCTAGTTTATTGTGAAAGGCCCCTAACTACTGTCTAGTTCATTGTGTAGAGCACCTAACTACTGTCTAGTTTACTGTGTAGAGCACCTAGCTACTGTCTAGTCCATTGTGTAGAGCACCTAACTACTGTCTAGTTTATTGTGTAGAGCACCTAACTACTGTCTAGTTTATTGTGTAGAGCACCTAACTACTGTCTAGTTCATTGTGTAGAGCACCTAACTACTGTCTAGTTTATTGTGTAGAGCACCTAACTACTGTCTAGTTTATTGTGTCGAGCACCTAACTACTGTCTAGTTTATTGTGTAGAGCACCTAACTACTGTCTAGTTTATTGTGTAGAGCACCTAACTACTGTCTAGTTCATTGTGTAGAGCACCTAACTACTGTCTAGTTCATTGTGTAGAGCACCTAACTACTGTCTAGTTCATTGTGTAGAGCACCTAACTACTGTCTAGTTCATTGTGTAGAGCACCTAACTACTGTCTAGTTCATTGTGTAGAGCACCTAACTACTGTCTAGTTCATTGTGTAGAGCACCTAACTACTGTCTAGTTCATTGTGTAGAGCACCTAACTACTGTCTAGTTCATTGTGTAGAGCACCTAACTACTGTCTAGTTCATTGTGTAGAGCACCTAACTACTGTCTAGTTCATTGTGTAGAGCACCTAACTACTGTCTAGTTCATTGTGTAGAGCACCTAACTACTGTCTAGTTCATTGTGTAGAGCACCTAACTACTGTCTAGTTCATTGTGTAGAGCACCTAACTATTGTTTTGTTGCGAAATTTTGTCTTAGTCTTCCTCTGCTTTACTTGTTATTGTGTCAACGGAATTAGCATGAGGCAATACTTGCAAACTAACAAAACAGTTCTTCAGTAAGGATACCAGAAAGGTTTCCTATATATAACGACTGATAGGATACTAGAATAGAACTGAAAAAAAAAGTAACTGGAAAGTTTAAAAAAATCTGTGAATAAAACCCGAAAACTGAACGCCATTGACACAGTTATGTTCTCAAAATGGGTTGGGCAAATATTTTTGTTGAATGAGTTTGGGCTTGAGAAAGACGTGCCTAGTATGGGCCAATAGGCCTTCTGTAGTGTTCCTTCAGTCTTTTGTTCTTAAGCAATTACAAATAATGAAGATGGGACACTACGAGCCTATCTCTGCTAATGTAACTACAAGCACTAGAGAAGGGACGCTACCGCATGACTTTTACTCGCATACCTACAAGCACAACAAGCTCGTGTAAATACACTGAAGACGGAACACCTCGAGCACAGTTCAGCTCCTGTAGCTACAGGAGCAGGTAATGCTCGCTCATGTATACACCTACATTATCTAGACGTCCGACTTGATACTCATAAGTCATACATAACATGAGAAAAGAGAGAACTTGGCGTCGTAGCTTGTAACAATATTCATGAGGAAAGTTCCGCGACTGCCCATACTTTCCCAGGTGCATGACTACTAAAACCAAACTCCTAAGCTACGTATCCTTAGGGTTTAAAACTCCTAAGATACTGCTTAGTAAACGTGAACCTCGAGTAAGATTGAAGCTTTACTAGAGATTTCAACCCATCATTTACTGGAACAACTCATTCCAGTAACATAAGCAAATCTCCAGTCATTTCTAAAGTCATCGCTGGATGAGCAATAATTAATTAGGCTGAAGGATTTTATTATTATTTTTAATATTGTTATTAGTGTTATTATTATTATCGCTTTTATTGTGATTATTATTATTATTGTTATTATTATTATTATTAAGTTTAATAGTAAGTGTTAAACCCGTATAGATCGTAGAGTACGTTGAGAATAGGAAGTAATCATATTTGATCCCGAGGAGGAGAGATTAGCTCCAATTTCTCGGATCAAGACCCCTTCACCAGTATCCCCAAGCTCGCTTCCCTCCCCTCCCTCTACACGAGTTCGACATCGTCTCCAGTCTCTGATGATGATCAATAATGTTCGATAATTCCCTTTCTCCACAGGTCAAGAGCCTATGTAGGTCAAGGGTCATGTTTTGTGTCGATGGATAATGGTTGGAGGTCAGAGGTCACCGCCTGCCAGGCTGTGTGGGTGGTTACTAATGGGTTAAAAGGTAACAACTTTTATAATAAGGGGCTTAATAACGCCTTTTGACGAGCAATATTTTCGAGTTGTGTTTTTCTTTAGGATTGTAAAGTTTTATGTTCATGGTGGTGACGGTTTAATTGGTTGTTATGGTAGTGATTGTGGTGGTGATGACTGTGCTGCGAGCTGTGACAGTTAAATGGTGGTGCTGAAGAAAATAATGACAAGATCAGTGGTGTTGGTGGTGATGCAGACTGTTATTTTTGGTACTGATTTTCATGCTGGTGGTACTGCTAGTAGTAATAGTAGTATTGGAGCTATTGTTGGTGGTGGTGGAGTTAATGGTGGTAGAAGGGGTGTACAGTTAATGGTGTTGGTATTATAATGGTTGTGGTGGTGGTGGTTATTTTGCTGAAAGTGGTGGTGGTGGCGGGGGAGGGGGGAAGAGTGTTGGTGGTGGTAATGGTTAATGCAGTGATGGTGGCTGGTGATTGTGGTTGGTGCTTGTGGTGATGGTGTTTGTTTGTGCTGTTGGTGGTGATGATCATGGTCATAGTGGTGTTGGTGCTTATAGTGGTGTCTACCGTGCTAATGGTGCAAGTGGTATTGCTTTTTGCTTGTGATGCCTGACATTGTGGTGCTGGTACTTGTAAGGGAGGTAGTGTTGAAGGTATTACTGTTGTTTGTAGCGGTGGTGCTGCAAGTGTTACTATTGTCTGTAGTGGTGGTGGTGCAGATGTTACTATTGTTTGTAGTGGTGGTGCTGGTGGTGTTGGTAGACAGTGACAACGGTGCTAATGGTCTTCCGTCCACCGGTGATGGTAGTGCTGGTGGTGAAGGTGCTGGTGTATGGTGCTTGCATCATCCACTACCAAGCAACACCATATTCAAACGTCATCATTGCTTTCTGTTATTTTTTCTAACATTTTTTCAATATGGATACATAGAAAGAGTCTAAAAAAGAGCCCACCAACACAGCAATAAAAATTACTCGGTGGTGTAAGGTCTGTTGCTGTTGTATAGTATTGTTATTTTTGTCGCTGCTACGATTGTATTCATCCGATTTTTGTCGTTGCTACAATTGTAATTGTTTGCTTTCTGTTGTTCCTACGAATGCATTTGTTTGACTTAGTTTTTGCTACAAAAAGTATTTTTGTCCTCGGTGCAATTGTTTTCGTTGTATTTTCGTCCTTGATGCAGTTGCTTTCAGTGTACTTTTGTCGTTGTAGTGATTGATGTTCAAGTCACTAGGTTAGTGGTCAGTGGCTCAGGGAGGTCGTGTTACCTGTCCTGCGGCTGAGAGACACAGGAAATCTGGGATAGATGTTATAGTTTGCTATCATGCCTTTCTCTGCACGCATTGCTAAACGTTTTAATTATATAGTAACAGACCTGAACGCACTGAAGAAATAAGTTATACATCTAAAAGAGGAGAATGATTGAAAATTTATTTAGAGGAGTATAAAAATGAATGCAAGTTGATAGCCGGATTGATTAGTTGGGATATTCGTAGTGTTTCTTTTGTGGCAATTCTTTTATTGATAGCTTTAATTTTTTTTCATATCCCTCAAACATGGATATTTTCAGCTTTTGTCGAGATTGTTTTTTGGGTGTATCTCTTCTGACGATCCTCTTGCTTTACTGTCGGGAAGAATTGGAAACGATAGAGATATATGCTAGTTGTCAACTCCAGTTCCAGGTGTGTTTGTTATGTATATATATATATATATATATATATATATATATATATATATATATATATATATATATATATATATATATATATATATATATGACGTAACTTACAGACTCACTCATTTTACGTCACAAGGCTTGCTACTATGGAGCAACTATTCTTTAAGGCAACGTGGAATCTTGAAGTATTCGTAGTACAGAAGATGAAAGATCTTCTTGACTTAAAATCTCATTCTTGCAAGACATTTTGTAAAACATTTAATGACTTCTCTTTCTGGCGTCGAGTTCTCAGGCTTTTAAAACATCTTAACTCACTTTTCATTCTGGCAATAAGATGCTGTGTCAAAGAGAGAGAAAATAGCACTTAAAATGCTTTTGAAGACCCAAGAAAGAAAAAATTGCTGTTTGTCTAATTTAATTTATGAAACAGACCCAAAACGAGTAATTACTGCAGACGATATCTGGGACACGCTATTGGAAATGGATATATCTGAGTTAAGCTTATAAAATACTCTGTGTCTATGTTTACGTTAATTCCATAATTACTTTCATGTAATGCAATGGTTATATTTGGTAAACATAACGAGTTGCTTCATATTTTGAAGTTATTAGAGTGTTATGTAAAATAATAATAATAATTATTATTATTATTATTATTATTATTATTATTATAATGACTGAAGTGCTAAATCGATGATGGTTCTTCATCACAAGGAATAGTGTGGTACTCGATCCTCCGTCTGATGATACCGTGACAGATTCGTTATTCCCATAACCAGTTTCCTTCCCTCTTGAGTGTATTCCCACTCCCCTTCCATTGTCTTCCTTTCTCTCCCTTTCCCTTCCCTTCCCTATGTCCTCCAACGTGATTATAATACAAACTTGTACCAAACTGAATAATTCCAATTAATCGTTAATGAAGAGCTCCTCTTCAGTGAAAGGTCATTGTATAATGACTTTATTTCAGAAAAATCGCTTTATGGTCGTTAATTAATATAACAGTGATGTTTTGTTTTCCTTTGGTGTGAGACAATGACCCCTTTGTTTCCTGTTGATGTGAGTCAATTATCCCGTTTTTGCCTATTGATGTGAGACGAACCCATTTTTTTTCTCTTGATGCGAGACAGAATCTCTTGCTTCTAAATGAGGTGAAACAATGTTACTTTTCATTCCTCCTGACTTGAAACAATGATCTCGTTGTTTACGGTGAGACTTATCTTATTTGTATCCTGGTGTGAGACATTTCGGGACGTGTTCTCCTTTCTATGTGAAACAACTATCCAAGAAGAATAGAGTGGACATTGTGATAATAAGTACGTGGAAGGAACTGGGATGAACCTATCAACTAGATTATGTCGAGGAAGAAGCTTGGAGGAGCCTATCAAGCCAGGATCCTTTGTGGGAGAAACTGGGAGGAACCTATCGACCAGGTTACTCTGTGGGAGGAACTGGGAGGACACTATCAGCATGGTTAAGTGAGCACAATTATTCGTGCAGTAGGAATGACCACAGTAATGCTCATGTAATCCACAGGAGCGCCGATTGCCATCTCGTGGATTGGAACAGCACCCGGATAATTCTTACCCAACTTAAAAGAAGGCATCGAAGCTTACAGACATCTCTTATTTCACTTTCTAACTCAGCTGAACATAATGGAAGTATTTACAACATATCCACCACCTTGGTGCACATGACCCTTGACTATACCTCGTCTTAATATCACAACCTCAGTTCCACGATGCTTGAACCCCTTCTGATTATTGCTTATACCTGACCTGAAGTCTCTTAACTCACGGTAACCTGTGTATTACAAGAGTAAACAACGTCCCTCGACCAAACAGTTTCGTAATAAAATAACTGAGGTATTTACTAGTGTTGATTTCTTCAAATTATCATTGTCATGCTCGTAGCTGTTAGCTAAACTCATCTTGAAAAGTTGTCCACAGTGCTGATTGCAATCTATTGATCGTATCCAATGCAGACAAATAGTTGAAAAAGACATATGGGCAACACTTTAGTATCTGGATTTCCAAAACGCCTGAGGAAGCATGCTACGCATATACAGATTTTCCGAAATGAAGATAACGAAAGTGTTACACCCACTTCTTATTCTGTGGTCAGGTGACCCAGCAACATATGCAGGTGATCCAGCAACATGTGCAAGTGATCCAGCAACATGTGCAGGTGATCCAGCAACATGTGCAGGTGATCCAGCAACATGTGCAGGTGATCCAGCAACATATGCAGGTGATCCAGCAACACGTGCAAGTGATCCAGCAACATGTGCAGGTGATCCAGCAACACGTGCAAGTGATCCAGCAACATGTGCAGGTAACTCAACATAACAGTCACTACTCCATCATCCAGTGTTTAACTAAGCCTATCTTCACCTCTCAATTTCGTATTTATTATCACGTCACACTTGCCATACATAGGCTTCAGAAACCAACTTTGTACGAAACTTTGTATTAAAAGAAAGGTTATGTCTCCAATTAGAGTCCTATTACCAAGCTATATAATATTTACGAATGAACATAAAAGAAACATGTGCAAAGTTAGGTAACATTTTTAAGGGAACATTTCTCCCACCTGGGACTTTATCATTTCAATTTTAGGCGAAATGATTCCTTACTAAGATTACCTAACGTTACACATGTTTTTTTTATTTACTAATTACTGCACTGCTCCTTTAATCTCATGTTATTTTTATATTCAATAGTTTACGTTCTTAGTTTAAAAGAGGTCGATGTATTGCAATTAACTAGCCTAATACGCAGATATTCACGATGTAGAGAGAAGATTTAACGAAGAAGCTCCCACGCAAGAGTTGCTTAATTAATCTTATTCCCAAGAGAGATCATGTTAAGGGATTATATTGAGGAAAAAAAATGTACACTCGCGTGTTTACAGTAACATCTGAGGATATTTCTTGTAAGTTACTTCGTTAGTGTGTGTTGCAGACTGCTAATGAGTAATGACTTTTTAAGTGAAATGGTATTTGTTAATGTGGCCTGGATGTAAACACACAGAGGTGTATGTATTCTTGTAGGTGTTGTGTATAAGAGAATCTCTGTTGGATGTAAACACACAGAGGTGTATGTATTTTTGTAGGTGCTGTGTATAAGAGAATCTCTGTTGGATGTACACAGAGGTGTATGTATTCTTGTAGGTGTTGTGTATAAGAGAATCTCTGTTGGATGTACACAGAGGTGTATGTATTCTTGTAGGTGTTGTGTATAAGAGAATCTCTGTTGGATGTAAACACACAGAGGTGTATATATTCTTGTAGGTGTTGTGTATAAGAGAATCTCTGTTGTATGTAAACACACAGAAATGTATATATTCTTGTAGGTGTTGTGAATAAGAGAATCTCTGTTGGATGTAAACACACAGAGGTGTATATGTTCTTGTAGGTGTTGTGTATAAGAGAATCTCTGTTGGATGTAAACACACAGAGATGTATATATTCTTGTAGGTGTTGTGTATAAGAGAATCTCTGTTGGATGTAAACACACAGAGGTGTATATATTCTTGTAGGTGTTGTGTATAAGAGAATCTCTGTTGGATGTAAACACACAGAGATGTATATATTCTTGTAGGTGTTGTGTATAAGAGAATCTCTGTTGGATGTAAACACACAGAGATGTATGTATTTTTGTAGGTGCTGTGTATAAGAGAATCTCTGTTGGATGTACACAGAGGTGTATGTATTCTTGTAGGTGTTGTGTATAAGAGAATCTCTGTTGGATGTAAACACACAGAGGTGTGGTTGTTAAGACACATAGGCAACACTTAAGTAACTTTATTCCGAAACGTTTCGCCTACACAGTAGGCTTCTTCAGTCGAGTACAGAAAATAGACAGGAGCAGTAGAGATGTGAAGACGATGTAATCAGTCCATCACCCTTAAAGTCGTAGATTTGAGGTTGTCAGTCCCTCGGCCTGGAGAAGTCCTGTTCCAAAGTCTGGAACTAACTCGTCTTCACTCGTCTTCACATCTCTACTGCTCCTGCCTATTTTCTGTACTCGACTGAAGAAGCCTACTGTGTAGGCGAAACGTTTCGGAATAAAGTTGCTTAAGTGTTGCCTATGTGTCTTAACAACCATCCTGTCGGTATTGTATACCATTTTGATATTCACACAGAGGTGTATATATTCTTGTAGGTGTTGTGTATAAGAGAACCTCTGTTGTATGTAAACACACAGAAATGTATATATTCTTGTAGGTGTTGTGAATAAGAGAATCTCTGTTGGATGTAAACACACAGAGGTGTATATATTCTTGTAGGTGTTGTGAACAAGAGAATCTCTGTTGGATGTAAACACACAGAGGTGTATATATTCTTGTAGGTGTTGTGAACAAGAGAATCTCTGTTGGATGTAAACACACAGAGGTGTACGTACTCTTGTAGAATGTTGTGAACAAGAGAACCTCATCTCTCCTCTTTAACAATACCTCCATGATACAAATTTATCTTTTATAAATTATTTTAGGGTGAATGGTTAAAAGCATTGTATTATCACTCATGGCTTATAATCAGTTCGTGTATGTATATGTCTTAAACTAGGTTTATAAACTTTAATTCAGATTATACCTTCTGTGTCTATTATCATATGTGTGGCAATATTTTTACATGGTATTGTTAGCTGCCTCTTAACTGCACTGTTCCCTATTCAGAGACAGGTAGGTTGTATAGTCATGTTCGGGTGTTATAGATTCATCATTCGTTAGTTGGGTCAGTACCTTCAGCGTGTTCAGGGGAGTGCTCGTCCAAGAGTCTGTGGGATTGGGTTTCCCTGCTGGCTGTGAAGAGGGCAATACCTTCACTAACACGGCTGACCCAACTCGCTCCCATCACACATTGTGTCATGGTCTGTATGTTATGGATTTAATCATCTCTTCACGTGTCACAGACTCTCGTGCCTCTAGCCTGTGAGATATCAGTGTGAATGGTAGTGTTAGTGAAGCGGCGTTGTTTCCACTTGCGGCTATTTGCATGTTACTACTGTCAGGTATTGTATTTTGTCGCTGTATTGTTCTAGTTATGGTCGAGCGTTAATTACAACTGCACAAGGTAGGATAAACAAATGCTTGTGATATTTTATTGGAAGCTGTATGAAACTCACCCATAACTTCAGATGGATACTATTTTGAACTGTATGTACGAGGGGTAACACTGGATCATATATTTAACTCTGTAATTATATAATAATATTGATCTGTAAAGTATATGCTAATACTTCTCATTACACAGCATTTATCCGTTTATTAATATATATTATTACACATAGCTATTTGGCTATATTCGCTGAGACGTGTTTATTCTATGACGAGTATTTTTACTGCATTTACTCTGACATGCTATAAGCATCGAATGGTATATATATATATATATATATATATATATATATATATATATATATATATATATATATATATATATATATATATATATATATATATATATATATATATATATTCTTGATAGAGTAATGGTGAAATGTATCTATAATGGCCCTCATGCAGTAGAGAGATACTCAACCTTCCTTGCAACCTGTTCTTTCATGTTATTGCTATTCCTTGGAGGTTACCTGGAGGGTATTCCGGGGATGAACGCCCCCGCGGCCCGGTCCATGACCAGGCCTCCCGATGGATCAGGGCCTGATCAACCAGGCTGCTACTGCTGGCAGCACGCAGTCCAACGTACGAGCCACAGCCCGGCTGATCCGGCACTGACTTTAGGTATCTGTCCAGCTCTCTCTTGAAGGCAGTCAGGGGTTTATTGATAATTCCCTTAATGCTTGATGGGAGGCTGTTAAACAGTTTTGGGCCCCGGACACTTATAGTGTTTTCCCTTAGTGTACCAATGGCGCCCCTACTTTTAATTGGGGGCATTTTGCATCGCCTGCCCAGTCTTTTACTTTCGTAGGGAGTGATTTCTGTGTGCAGATTTGGGACCATTCCTTCCAGGATTTTCCAAGTGTAGATTATGATATATCTCTCCCTCCTGTGCTCCAACGAGTACAAGTCAAGTGCTTCCAAGCGTTCCCAATAGTTAAGGTGCTTGACAGAACTTATATATGCAGTAAAGGATCTCTGTGCACTCTCTAGATCTGCAATTTCACCTGCTTTGAATGGAGATGTTAATATACAGCAGCATTCCAGCCTAGAGAGAACAAGTGATTTGAAAAGGATCATCATTGGTTTGGCATCTCTCGTTTTGAACGCTCTCATTATTCATCCTATCATTTTCTTTGCACGTGCGATCGTGGCACTGTTGTGATCCTTGAAAGTGAGATCCTCAAACATTACTACTCCCAGGTCCCCTACATTATTTTTCCGCTCTATTGTATGGCCAGAGTCTGTAGTATACTCTGTAGTATACACTCTTTTTACTATTTTTACTGCGATTAACATACGGAGGATTGAGCCCTTACTCTGTGCTGAGTGACTCTCACTGGTTTATCGCTTCATAAACAAAAATACTTTCCTATTTTTGCTAACCATGTTCCATCAGTCTTTCTTTCATGATGCTTATAATCCATTTAGTCTTTGCTAGCTATGTTTCATCTGATCAGTTTCATGACTCAAGAAATCGTAATGACACGATTGCAAACAAACCATACCCCCGGCCGGGATTGAACCCGCGGTCAGAGTCTCAAAACTCCAGCCCGTCGTGTCATTACGATTTCTTGAGTCATGTTGACGGCAGTGAAGGGACTTGAGCTAGAGTTCGTCACGGCCACGCTAGCTGGAGATTCGTCTGTAAAAACTTGCATTTGTGGTCACAGTGGTGCCTGTGCTAACCTTCCTATGGTGTAGAAATATACCTAGTTGGATGAATCTTATTGTGGCTAGCTGGTCTAGTGGCTAACGCGACGGGCTGGAGTTTTGAGACTCTCTGACCGCGGGTTCAATCCCGGCCGGGGGTATGGTTCGGTTTCATCTTTCATGATTTAAATCCTCCTTTCAATTTTCTTGTTCTTCTTCAACATTCTGCTGTGTTTACTCATATTATTGTTTCTTCCTTCCTTCTCATTTTCATTCAGTCATATTTTTCTGTACTTTCCTAAAACCTCCTCCCCCATCCTCATACGTCTCGACTTATCCATTCCTTTCCCCACTCCCTCCCCATATCTCTGTCTTCACCTCTCCACCTACCTTTCTCTCTGTCTCTCTCTGTCTCTCTCTCTCTCTCTCTCTCTCTCTCTCTCTCTCTCTCTCTCTCTCTCTCTCTCTCTCTCTCTCTCTCTCTCTCTCTCTCTCTCTCTTCAGCCTTCACTTTAAATCTCACTATCCGAATCCAATTAACCAACTTCCAAGAAACTCAAACACGGACTTGTTGATGTACTAACAGTGTTACAACTCCCTTCCCTCTAGTCTCCCCTATCTCAGGTGACCCCTTCCTTCCAGCCTCCCCTATCTCAGGTGACCCCTTCCCTCCAGCCTTTCCTATCTCAGGTGACCATTTCCCTCCAGCCTTCTCAATCTCAAGTGACTTCTTCCCTCCAGCCTTTCCTAACTCAGGTGACCTTTTCCCTCCACCCTTTCCTATCTCAGGTGACCCCTTCCCTCCAGCCTTCTCAATCTCAAGTGACTTCTTCCCTCCAGCCTTTCCTAACTCAGGTGACCTTTTCCCTCCACCCTTTCCTAACTCAGGTGACCCCTTCCCTCCACCCTTTCCTATCTCAGGTGACCACTTCCCTCCAGCCTTCTCAATCTCAAGTGACTTCTTCCCTCCAGCCTTTCCTAACTCAGGTGACCTTTTCCCTCCACCCTTTCCTATCTCAGGTGACCCCTTCCTTCCAACCTTTCCTATCTCAGGTGACCCCTTCCCTCCACCCTTTCCTATCTCAGGTGACCCCTTCCCTTCAACCTTTCCTATCTCAGGTGACCCCTTCCCTCCAGCCTTTCCTATCTCAGGTGACGCCTTCTCTCCAGCCTTTCCTATCTCAGGTGACCCCTTCCCTCCAGCCTTTAATATCTCAGGTGACCCCTTTCCCCCAAACACCTACACACACCCACACACTCCCACACACTCCCACACACTCCCACACACACCCACACACTCCCATACACACCCACACACTCCCACACACACCCACACACTCCCACACACTCCCACACACACTCCCATATCACACATTCCATACTCTGACATCCTTGTCGGCATAGTTGTTGATCCCCTGCATATGTTGTGTAGCATATGAGTATCGTAGTTGGTACCATCTATATATTTTATATAGACGATCCCTTGCTAGGCCTAGGGGCTAGCATGTGACGTTACGTGATGAGGCATGTGAGCGTCAGACGCTCTGCCTCTCAGTTCTTGGATAGACCTACAGGCGGCTACAGGCAGGCTGGGCCACTCCCCCTCACAACTCTGCTAATATAAGTGTATACAACCCCAACTCTGCTAATATAAGTGTATACAATCCAACAAGTGTGTTTATCTCCAACCATCACATCTCCACGGAACCCTTCCAATAATCCTCACACACTCCCATATCACACATTCCACACTCAGACATCCTCACACCCTTAGTCAAACATGTGGCATACTATATGTGGTTGCCACAGTGAAAATGGTGGTTGAAAACTGACGGAACATAATAAGAAAAGATATATCACGTTAGTACGGTATTTTCCGGCATATAAGGCGCATGAAAGACATATCATACCGGTAAATCAGTAATCATATTTAAGGGTTAATTATCTTCTTACTTTACACTAAACCTTAATTCAAAGCCTTACGTTGAGCATATAAGGCGCCGGGGTTAAAGAAAAGGTCCCCTTACATGCCGGAAAATACGGTATTTGATGAAATGTTAATAATACTACGCATTCTCATAACATAGTACTAAATAATTGCATACTGTATTCTTACTGACACTTCAGAAAAAGTTACCAAAAAAAAAAAAAAAAAATTTCGCACGATTCATGAATTCTGCTTCATTTCAATGAACCAAAACTTCACTTGGATTGCTTCTTCCAGGTGGAATTACTCCTTGAATCGCCCCGTCATACTAGTTAATCTCCCTGCCACACCCATAGATATATATTTCTGTAATACCATTATTCCCATTTAGTCACACTACTAAATTCCCTTTAATGTCACTAAATCCCTGCCCATGCTCCATTAAATTTCCTGCCAGGCTAAATCTTATCGTCTCGTCACTAAATCCTTCCTCCACACCTCTAAGTGTCCCCTTGTCACATCACTAATCTTTCTGATTAGCAATAATGAATCTTCACGCCACATCACTAAATCTCCCCGCCACACTGTTACACCTTCCCCATTGTTCTATGAAATTTCGTTGTGACAGTACTAAACCTACCCAGTCACTGAACCTACCTACCATACTACTGAACATACCCTCTGCACCCCTAAACCTATCCTCCGTACCCCTAAACCTATCCTCCACATTCCTAAACCCATCCTCCGCACCCCTAAACCTACTCATCACACCCCTAAACCTACTCACCACACACCTAAACCTACTCACCACACCTAACTAAAGACTTGCTCAGAATTATGCTCACGGATCAAGTAGAAGAAATCTTCACATAAGCGATCACTTAGTGATGCTCTTACCGCACACGGCAACCAAGACACCTTAACTTGTTTATCTCGAGAGAAGTTAGACTCGAATTCAGTAAGTTTTGTGGTCAAGTTAGAGCAACAGTGGGCCATATTGAGTTAGGTTTCTGCAAGTTTCAAGTAGAGCCATTTTCTTACAAATGTTCGCCATTTATTACCGGAAAAAGACGTTTTCTGGATCTTATAGAAGCAAGATTTCTACTTACACAATATCTTGTGAAAAAAATGGCATAGTAATACCGACAAGATATGAAAAAAAGGTACTTATGTGCCTTTTTTCGCCTGGAGTGGCTTCTACAGTCAGGACTGAAGAGGCCACTCGTGGCGAAACGTTTACTCTAATCTAATGTACAGTTTAGAACATTTATAAGTGCCTTTTTCCACACAGTTTCTTGTGTCTTCTGACTTTATAGTCCCAGAGAGTCTTGTGGTGTCGCAGCGTTTAGTCGTTCCCTGAGATTGGGTCTAAGTGCCGTACTTCTTACAATAGTGAAGAAAAACATGACGAACAAGTTGTTATTTGACCAACTTTTCGCTCTGTAGAGAGTTTTATTTAGCCCTAACGAAGTTCAGTAGGTTCTTGTCGTGTCAAAGCCTTTCCACATCTCAGTAGAATCTTGTATTGTCATAGCATTTTGTCATCTTAGCAGATTCTTGTCCCAGCATCTTCTCACCTCAGCAGATTTTTGTCACAGCGTTTCTCATCTCAGCAGATTCATGTCCAAGTGTCTACTCATCTCAGCAGATCCTTGTCCCAGCATCTTCTCATCTCAGCAGATTCTTGTCCCAGCGTCTTCTCATCTCAGCAGATTCATGTCCAAGCGTCTACTCATCTCAGCAGATCCTTGTCCCAGCATCTTCTCATCTCAGCAGATTCTTGTCCCAGTGTCTACTCATCTCAGCAGATCCTTGTCCCAGCATCTTCTCATCTCAGCAGATTCTTGTCCCAGCGTCTACTCATTTCAGCAGTTACTTGTCACAGCGTCTTCTCATCTCAGCAGATCCTTGTCACAGCATCATTTCAGGGATGGAGACTTAAACGATTTAGCGTCTTAAACTGCATATTTTTTTGTCAGATCTACATAATCTTGTCGTGTCAGCATCCTCTTGTAAGCAGAATGTCGTGTAGCCTTCATGCAAGACGTTTTTAAAGTACCGTAAAGGAGCTTTATATCCTTGAAATAGCTAATATAACTTTATGTTCTCTTAAACGATAAGACCGAAAAATTCAGCTAAGGCCTATGTTTTCCACTATATTATGAAGAATTTGTAGGTTAGTGGTAAACACTGAGACAGTTAAACACGAAATTGAAAGGTTGGTGAGGCAGGGTAGTGAGGGAGGGTAGTGAGGGAGGGCAGTGAGGGAGGGTAGTGAGGGAGGGTAGTGAGGGAGGGTAGTGAGGGAGGTTGTGTTGTGTGAGGGAGTCTTGTGATGGTGGTGATCCATTTTAGTTCGTGTTTACTAACCTACTTGTGATAATTTATAAGTAATTGCAAGGGTCGAATCTCCTAGCCCAGCCTCTTAATTGGCATACTTGAGTTCACTCCTTCCTAGCCTCTTGTGCCCCATCATTCTTGTAGATAAATTCTACATGTGAGTAGTTAGATATTTAAGGAAACATTTCGCCACGATGAACTAAAAGGCTGAAGAACCACTCGTAGCGAAACGTTTCCTCATTCAGTGACCTGAACTATATATGTGTATCTTTTGCTACATATTATTGGTATCATCATACCTCTTTTCAAGCTTATATTTTCATCAAAGTCATTCTACTTACTAACAGCCCTGAGGCTGTGACATATTAACATTAACTGTCGTCAACTTGGTGAAGTAACTTTACCATAACTCTTCTACACTTCAATCATCACACATCTCCAGCTGTCACTAAATCTCGGTCTTTTTTTTAAACCAGTTGTATTAAATTCTGTCAATCTAATTTTTCTATCGGGAAATTGAAAATTAAAAAATAAGTATGAATAAATTATGCTAAAACATAACTTTTGTCAGTGGGATTAATGCCAAACTCGTGCGATTACAGAACTTGCGATAATTAAAATCTCAAATTTCAATTTTCTATTAATAAGTTTGATACTACAATCTGAGTTGTTAGGAGGACATTTACATTTTCTTCATTTGCTTAAAATGCTTCTACAAAGCTGGGAAATTATCTTTTTCAAGAATCGTTTCACTTCTTAAACATTTCAGGTTTGGACACGTCTCTTCCCTGGATTATTGAAGGTTGGGAAACTTCTTAAGGACTAAAAATTCCACAGCAATTGCAGTCATTCCACATTTTTTGGAATTATCTTAAGTGATTTACACTGTGTATGCTAATTGTACTTAAGTGTATCTGTACCAAAATAAACTTACTTATCAGATATTCCACAGTAAACACGTTCCCAGCATCTTCAGTTGTGACTTCATGACCGGCTGTCTCGTAACTAGTCTGTGTACACTTGTTTAACTAGTTTATGTGCATCTCTCATTTAGCCTCTGTACAACTATCATTTATTATCTATAGTACAAGTAATTTTTAAACTCGTCAGATAATCATTTCACGTTATTGTAGGAAATCCTCATTACATGAGGGTTATTTAATAACGTCTTTACGTCAGAGCACAGCTGGGTTCACCAGCCCACTGCTGCGCCACATTTAACGTGCCCATTACGAGAGTTTCAATGGAAGTGACCACCAGGAATGTTGGTAAACACACGTCCATTGTTCCTCTCCATTTCAGCTGTCAATATTCAACGCTGGTGGAACAAGACAGATATACACACACAAAAAAAAATCCTTGTTTGTGTGTTTGTACTAGCCTATTTTTGGCTGCGAGGGACGATTCATAGCTCCTGGTCCCGCCTTTCCGCTAGTCTCTACTAGGCCCACACTCTCCCTGTTCCAAGGGCCATATCGTACCTCATCTTAAAACTATGTATGGATCTCGCCTCCACTACTTTACTCTCCAGATTGTGTGTGTGGTATGTTTTGACAAATGGAATACATTATGAAAGGAGGTCGTGGAGACCTAGAGTATACCTGGAGAAGGTATACTGCAGAACCATCTGAAACCATTCCATAGTTTCAAAAGTAGTCATGGAATACGTAAACCGAGCCGAAATAACCCACAGAATATGATGGAAACAGAAATATAACTCACGAGCTAAAGCCGAACTCTCGCAAACACAGTTGAGTATTGTACATGTGCTTTTTATACCGTAGCATCCGAACTTAACTTATAAAGCATCGATTCTTTTGCTCAACTTCTCGAGTGTAAATTCACTGTTGCAACAACTTTAGGATATGCAACTTGCACATCACGATACCAGTACATTTCAGCAATATTAAAGAATACTTACAAAAATAAGGTTGTCCGAAAATTGTTTAGTAGGATTTAAGAAATAAATAAGATACATGTGCAACAGTTGGGTATCTTTATTGTTCAAACGTTTCGCCTACACAGTAGGCTTCTTCAGTCAAATACAAAGGTAGCAGGTGTAGTTGTAAAATTAAGATTTAATCAGTCCCTCAACCTTGTAGAAAAACGTATTTGAGGTGGTCAGTCCCTCAGCCTGGAGGAGAGTTCAGCTGGAATGATATCGTTCCAGACCATTTATATATGTTGTGCCGAATAGGTAAATGCTTGCGATTTTGGCTTAAATAGCAACGCTCTTCTTGCCAAATAAGGCAAAAGAAAATTTGTATACGTAATCATTCTGAACCTAACGATAAAAATATATTTCATTGTGTTTTTTATTATTAAATTATTGTAAACTTATCTAAAATATATTTAATTGGATTAGGCTAAATTAAACTGCGCTTGTTATAATAAGGTTAGGTAAGTTTTCTAAGGTTCTTCTGGTAAAAAATTATTAATTTTTACATTAACATAAACGAAAAAAATATATCTTTTAACGTATAAGAGAAAATTTTAGAAAATACTTAATTTTAAACGAGTCCCTGGTAATTGACATATATATAATTTACCAAACTGCGGCAGGCCAGGGTTAGATCCCACAACGCATTGTCTCCCGCCATGGATCCTACAGTGTGTCGTGGGGTCGAACCCTGGCCTGCCGCGGTTTGGTAAATAATTCAATACTACTTGTTTCGTGGTTTCATTGCTATATATATAGATATACATACACACACACACATATATAATATATATATATATATATATATATATATATATATATATATATATATATATATATATATATATATATATATATGTCGTGCCGAATAGGCAGAACTTGCGATCTTGGCTTAAATAGCAACGCTCATCTTCCCATATAGGACAAGTGAAAATTTGTGTATGCAATAATTTCGCCAAAATCATTCTGAACCTAACGAAAAAAACATATTTCACTGTGTTTGTTTAGTATTAAATTATTGTAAACAAATCTAAAATATATTTAGTTAGGTTAGGCGAAAATAAATTGTTCTTGTTATAATAAGGTTAGGTAAGTTTTCTCAGATTCTTTTGGTGCAAAATTAAAAATTTTTACATTATCATTAATGAAAAAATATATCTTTAAATGTATAAGAGAAAATTTTAGAAAGGACTTTAAATGAGTTCTTGCTAATTGGCCAGTTTTACATATTCGGCACGACATATATATATATATATATATATATATATATATATATATATATATATATATGTATATATATATATATATATATATATATATAAAGTATTACACTGTTGAGACAGCAAACTCTCAACGTATGCTTACTGAGAGATATTCACTTCCTAGTTCAAATATCCTGTGATCGACCCTTGGCTAAAAGTCACGCTATGCACGGACCTCAAAGGGTGATATAACGCCCCTCCGACCAGGCTCGGTAATAACAGATTTTCATTTGTTTTTCGGTGAGTGGTTGGGTTTGGGGATGGGGTGGGATGGGGGAGGTTAGAAGAAACACAAATTTCAATTACCTTGATTAATGAAGGTAATGAGCCCTTTTATAGGCCTTTGATAAAGGCTTTGTTTTTCGTGACGCGTGTCGTCGGGCCTGTGTGATGATTGTAGGTGTTGGGGACGCGCTCTAATTTGCCATTTTTTGTGGATGTCATATAAATACGAGCTTTTTTTTTTTTTTTTAATTACTGCAGGTCTGGAGTTCACGTCCTCTCGTACACTTCAATGGACGGAGGTTCATGCCTCTACCAGACTTTACACTTGACTTTATAACGTAGCAATAATAATTATAAATATATTTAAAAATAACATTAACAATAAAATATAACAAATGATTTTCCTTATTCTGCTACTGTGTCTTTGTTCATATTTATTTCCTCGTCTATCATTTCCTGCTATCTCTCTCAATTTAGGCATCGGTGTGTCAAGTCTGAGAGGCCTAGCTTCTCCCTACGAGCCCCGTGAGGGCGGGGAATGTGGCTAGGCCTGGGGACACTTGGTCCCAAAGATGAGGCGGTACTTGTACCTCCTCTCATGGGAGACTTAAGTCTCGAGACACTCCCCAGATAGGGAGCCAAGGCCGGGTCACCACTACTTGGAAAAGACCCGGGCCGGGAGAATACCGGCGAATAAAAAAAAAAAAAAAAAAAAAAAAAAGTCTGGGGTAACTATCAGCGCATTTCCATAGCATAAATAGACACTTCGCTCATTCATTTCCTTTAAAAATTAAAACATGCAAATTTTTCGTCTTTCTGACAGCTTGCCTGTATGTGCGCATGACTGTGGAAGTGTTTAAATGCGTAATTTTCCTTTGGACAGTTATATTTTCACCGTCCCTCTTCGTTTTACAAAAGTTTGCCCTCGCGTTTTAAAATAAATAGAAGACGCGCATAGAAAATGAGTAAACTGAACTAATAGCTATTTGTTTTGAAGTCATGAGTATAAATACGCAGCTTTTGGTACTCAATGTGAGCTAGTGTACATCAACCCGAATGGTGCAGCACCATGCCAAGACCGGGTCACCACTACTTGGAAAAGACCCGGGCTGGGAGAATACCGGCGAATAAAAAAAAAAAAAAAAGCACTATTTGAAGAGTACATCAACAACATGAATACTAGTACGGCAGAGTACATCAACATGAATTCTAGTACGGCAGAGTACATCAACACCATGAATACTAGTACAACAGAGTACATTAATAACATGAATACTAGTACGGCAGAGTACATCAACATGAATACTAGAACGGCAGAGTACATCAACATGAATACTAGAACGGCAGAGTACATCAACATGAATACTAGTACGGCAGAGTACATCAACATGAATACTAGAACGGCAGAGTACATCAACATGAATACTAGAACGGCAGAGTACATCAATATGAATACTAGAACGGCAGAGTACATCAACATGAATACTAGAACGGCAGAGTACATCAACATGAATACTAGAACGGCAGAGTACATCAACATGAATACTAGAACGGCAGAGTACATCAACATGAATACTAGTACGGCAGAGTACATCAACATGAATACTAGTACGGCAGAGTACATCAACATGAATACTAGAACGGCAGAGTACATCAACATGAATACTAGAACGGCAGAGTACATCAACATGAATACTAGTACGGCAGAGTACATCAACATGAATACTAGAACGGCAGAGTACATCAACATGAATAATAGTGCGGCAGAGTACATCAACATGAATACTAGTGCGGCAGAGTACATCAACATGAATACTAGTGCGGCAGAGTACATCAACATGTTCAAGAACATAACAGTAAAAAGCTTGTAGCAGGTAAAATGGTTTCCCAGGAGAACTAGATTATCTGTGTAATGCTGGAGTGGCGACGAGTAATGAAGTGAGGTGGAGAGTGAGAGTGGGAGAGAGGGAGAGTGGGAGAGTGGGAGAGTGGGAGAGAGGGAGAGTGGGAGAGTGGGAGAGTGGGAGAGTGGGAGAGTGGGAGAGAGGGAGAGTGGGAGAGTGGGAGAGTGGGATAGTGAGCGGAAGAGAGAGTAGGAGAGAGAGTGGGAGAGATAGAGGGAGAGTGGGAGAGTTGGAGAGAGAGTGGGAGAGAGAAGGAAAGAGAGTGGGAGAGAGTGGGAGAGAAAAGTGGGAGAGAGAGAGAAAGAAGAGAGAGAATGGGAGAGAGAGAGGAGGGAGAGAAAGAGTAGGAGAGAGAGGGAGAGAGAGTGGTGAGAGGGCCAGGGATAAGGGAACGTAGAGGTACGAGGAGAGAGAAAAGGAAGGGGTGAGGAAAAATTGGAGATGAAGATAAGAGAAAAATAGAAGATGAAGAGGGAGATGAATATATGGGAGTAAAGGGTAAATGAAGTGAAGAGGGAGAAGTGAAGAAGAAAGTAAACTGGAAATAGCAATCAATAAGGGAACGAAGATAAAAGGATAAGGAAAAGAAACAGTGTAAATCAGACTAATGGATAAAAAATGGAGAAATGCTGAAAAAATATTAAAGAACAGTGTGTGTGTGTGTGTACTCAACTAATTGTACTCATCTAATTGTGGTTGCAGGGGTCGAGACTCAGCTCCTGGCCCCGCCTCTTCACTGATCGCTACTTGGTCCTCTCCCTCTCTACTTCCTGAGCTTTGTCATATCTCTTCTTAAAACTATGTATGGTTCCTGCCTCCACTACTGTGTGTGTGTGTGTGTGTGTGTGTGTGTGTGTGTGTGTGTGTGTGTGTACTTAACTAATTGTACTCATCTAATTGTGGTTGCAGGGGTCGATACTCAGCTCCTGGCCCCGCCTCTTCACTGATCGCTACTTGGTCCTCTCCCTCTCTACTTCCTGAGCTTTGTCATATCTCTTCTTAAAACTATGTATGGTTCCTGCCTCCACTACTGTGTGTGTGTGTGTGTGTGTGTGTGTGTGTGTGTGTTCGCGTGCGCGCTTGTTCTTGCTTGCTTTGCATGGTTCAGTAGTTACTATCCTGCTTCGCAGTTTCAGGATGCCTTGACGTGTAGCCGAGTTCCACTCCTTCATTAATAAATTTGCAAATCATACATACTCTGAGCGTGTTTGCACGGATTGCAGCCTCATTTCTGCAACATTGCAAGCTGATGATGTGTTGATTGCAACAAGAAAGGCCTAGAGCTATTTTTCAACTCCTCCCGTGGGTGTTTTGCATACATTATATATGTCGTGCCGAATTTGTAAAACTGGTCAATTAGCAAGAACTAATTTAAAATTAAGTCCTTTCTATAATTTTCTCCTATACGTATAAAGAAATATGTTTTCATTTATGATAATGTAAAAATTAATAATTTTGTTCCAAAAGAACCTTAGAAAATTTATTTAATCTTATAATAACTTACAGATAAATATAAAATGATTTAGTAATAAACAAACATAGTGAATTAGATTTTTTCGTTAAGTTCAGAATAATTTTTGCGAAATTATTGCGTACAAAAATTTTGCCTTATTCTTGCCGAATAAGGCAAGAATAAGGCAAGCGAAAACTTAAACCAAAATCGCAAGTTTTACGTAATCGGCACGACACACACACATTTATATATATATATATATATATATATATATATATATATATATATATATATATATATATATATATATATATATATATATATGTAAAAAACCACCACTCTGAAAAATAGAGAAATTCCAAACGCTTTCGTGACTACTCACATTATTAAGTTCCTTGATAATGTGAGTAGTCACGAAAGCGTTTGGAATTTCTCTATTCTTTCAGAGTGGTTGTTTTGCCTATTCTGAAATCACCTGTTTACTGTGATGTTATTGCACACATATATATATATATATATATATATATATATATATATATATATATATATATATATATATATATATATATATATATATATATATATATATATTGAAAATTACCTGTAAAAAGACTTACTGGCAAACTTTAAACTGGTCTTAATATGAATTGCGAAATATCGAAAAGTAAATGTTACAAAAAAGGAACTGTACTCAGAGGCAGCGTGATGCCGGCACCTAAACATATATGAAATCTTCTCTATGAAGATTCCTGTTATTTTTAGGTGAATGCACTTTTGCGCTTGACTTTTCCATCTCTCTCTCTCTCTCTCTCTCTCTCATTCAGTCACCCAATCATCCATTATCTAAATTCCATTAGATTGCATTTTTTCCCCCGACCAATACAACTATTCTGATTTAATCAGTGAACGAGGCAAGTGATGAAGGTGCAAGGCTCTTGGAAGACAATATCACCATCTTGTGAGGAGGGGGAAGGTGTGTTCAATCAAATGGAGCTTAAAAATTACTGCAGAAGCTATTGTGAGGCATGTGACTTTTTGAGGGAGGGAAAAAGCGTCTTTTTAGCAGAAAGAAGTCTGAGTAAAACCTGAGACGTTGGTAAAGGATGGATTAAAGAGCTGAAGGAAAAGGAGAAAGAGAGGGAGGGAAGGAAGGAAGGAAGAAGGGTGGAAGAGATGGAAGGAGGAACTGTTGGAAACTGAATGGAAGGGAAAACTTAAATAACGGAGATGAAATGTAGTATGATGGTAATGAGTTAGAAGACTTGAAAGGAGGAAGAGGAGGAGGAAGAGAAGGAGGAGGAGCGAAGAAACGATAGACAAGGTAATTAGGGAGAGAAAGACAGGGAGAGAGAAAACCAGGGAGCCATGAGAAACAAAACAATAAAGGGTAAGGACAAAACTCTCGTTCGGAAGTCAAAAAAAAATGCAAAGCAACACCGAAGAGCTTTTAATTAAGTAATGCACAATCTTCCTCGACCCACCAGCATGGCTTCGACATTCCTGTCTTCATCTTGCGTTACGGAGTAATTTTCGCTTCGCCTGATTATTTCAAGACGATCGCGCCTTCATAGGATTCAGACCTGCAATTGGCCTTTTTTCTTTTTATCTAATCTTTGAAAAAAAAAATTAACAATAAATTTCAAGGAGTCCTTTTGCTTCTTCACTTCAAGCATCGTCGCAAAAAAATTAAGACGACCCACAAAATTCCACAAAACTCGACATGCCGACGAGTAGCATAATGCCAAGACACTAATATCACCATTATTATTATTACCAATGTTTTGTTCAAAATAAAACTCGCCTATGAGCGAAAGGGTGCTTAATAATTGTTCATTTTTATTACCGTAGCTGTCGGCATTTAGAGTTCCAACCAAGATGACAACAGAACCTTCATTGTTGCTCATCAGACACCTGCGTGAAGGACGTTAACATGTGATACTGAACCTTTTAATTTTACAACAACAAGGAGCAAATGGCCAATGGAGAAAGTCGAGAATTGGTGAATCGAAGTCACGTGAACAGAGTTCAAAAATCATTTATTTAAAGACGTTTCGCCAGACGTTTCCTTCATGACATTCTGAAACATTTCAACCATTAACAGATTTTACTCTATTCGAAGCCCCAAGCCCGTGTGGGTAATTCATCGCAAGAACTTGTGTAGGCTCGATCCTCCATACTTATCAGAAAAAGCAAGGGTATACAGTGTGTCCGGGCGAGATTTAATCCTTTCAGCCACACACAGGAGGCAACTGTTGTCAGCGAGCTGGTGGAGGTATTACACCATTTTTGCTTTTAGTTTCTGATCTCGTATTCTCTCTGAAACTGCTGTAAAGGAAGCCATTGTTTAAAAAATCCATTCAGGAGGCTCTTGGCTGACCGTCCATGTTAGTCTCTGGTAAACATTGTTTATTTGGTTGAGGTTCCTAGATTATTTTCAGGGGTAAGAGAGTTATACAGAGGCACTGCGAGGTAGTGAGTTGAAGGACTCAACAAGATGGGTCACTAAAATAATGCTTTATTCTCTTGAGAGTTCTCTAAAGGGGCTTTCTCTAATAAGTCTTTTCTTCTCTTTTGAGTCTTCTAAAGAGTGCTTTCTATGTTACGTGACTTTCAATAGGTGCTTTCTCCTCTTTTGAGTCTTCTAAAGAGTACTTTTTATGTTACGTGACTTTCAATAGGTGCTTTCTCCTCTTTTGAGTCTTCTAAAGAGTACTTTCTATGTTACGTGACTTTCAATAGGTGCTTTCTCCTCTTTTGAGTCTTCTAAAGAGTACTTTCTATGTTACGTGACTTTTAGTAGGTGTTTCCAAATCTTTATAGTCTTCTAAACGGTGCTTTCTTCATTTCATATCAGTTTTTCCTCCTAGAAAGATGCTTCAACTTTCTTCACATTGGGAAAGCAAACTGCCCTATTGCTGCTGCGTTTTTATTTACATGTTTTCATTTCACTTTAGCTAGTATTCCCAACTATTTTGATCATTCTTTTGTTATAAATAATTGTCACCTGTTCAGGTGACAGGTGAGTGATCACATGAGTGCCAGACAAATGAGTAGTCACCTGAGTATAAACATAGACCAGGATAAAACGTTAGTGAAACTATCGTGAGAGATAAACTATAGTTTCTTAGGATTTTGGAACTTAGATTAAACAGAAAAAAATTTATGGGAAACTGATTTAGTTAGACCATACGATGGGTATGGCAGTAAAAAAAAACATTCCCACATTCCATAATATTCCTCTATAGTGATGTGATGTGCTTTTTAGCAGGAGTGTGCCGCTGAACCAGGGTCAGGCTTCGCTCAATCATGGAAAGCTTTACTGAAAGGGATTAATTTTTACTTGGAGATGAATAAATGTCGTCTATATTAGACCTGATGACGACAGAGTGTGTTTCCTTTCAGACCTGATGACAACGAAATAGAATTTTCCCTCAGGCCTACTGGTATCACAGGGAATTGATCCTCAGGCCTGGTGATGATGTCACAAGGAATTTGCCCTCACGCCTGGTGATGATGTCACAGAGAATTTACCCTCAGACCTGGTGATGATGTCACAAGGAATTTACTCTCAGGCATGGTGATGGTGTCAAAGAGTTAATTTCACTGTTAGCCTAATGATAATGACACTATAAGGGCTAAATCTCCTAGCTCGTATAAAAGAGCACTTTGCGCCCAGGGGGCGATACCTTCTTCTAATTGGTAATTACTGTGTATTACAGGCCAATGTGAAGACCAGGCCCATGTGAAGCACAGACCCATGTGAAGCACAGACCCATGTGAAGCACAGACCCATGTGAAGCACAGACCCATGTGAAGCACAGGCCCATGTGAAGCACAGACCCATGTGAAGACCAGGCCCCTGTGAAGACCAGGCCCATGTGAAGCACAGGCCCATGTGAAGCACAGACCCATGTGAAGCACAGGCCCATATGAAGCACAGGCCCATGTGAAGCACAGACTCATGTGAAGCACAGGCCCATGTGAAGCACAGACCCATGTGAAGCACAGGCCCATGTGAAGCACAGGCCCATGTGAAGCACAGGCCAATGTGAAGCACAGGCCAATGTGAAGCACAGGCCAATGTGAAGCACAGGCCAATGTGAAGCACAGACCCATGTAAAGAACAGACCCAGTTCAAACATAGAACACCAGGTGTTTTTTGCTCCTTGTTTTAGATAAATAGCTACCATAACAATGACATAGGAATTTTTTCCAAGTATGACGTGAAGTTAATGTATTGTTCTTTAGGTATAATAGCCCTAATTAAATGTTTTTTTCAAGGTATAATATGTTGTAACATTTTCTAAATGTTTTAGTATTACAGGAATGTGTGTAATAATTCTGTAATATTAATATTCTCTCGGTATGATACAGAACAAAAAGGCACAATACCGTGACAGAAACAATACACAAATAAACAGCACATAGGAGAAAGACGCTCATGACGTCTCTGTCTGACTTTGAGCATTGACTAGTCACACTAACACACGGAGGTAAGGGAGCCAGTGTATATACGACAGTAGGACACAGAGAGAGGAAGAAGAACGGAAAAAAAGAGAAGTAGTGGAAGAAGTACAGGTATGATAGCTGGTTACTGTGCCACTTTACATCCATAACAGTGTAAGGTACGTGAATGTTTTCCAGGAATGACAGTATTAGCTGAATAGATTTTTTAAAGCTATAGTACTGTCGGCAAACATGAATGTATTCCGAGTATAAGTTCTAGCTAAAATAATCTTTTCTAAGTAAATTAGGTAATGGAATGAATGGAAGTATGACAGTGATAATCAAAAGAAGTTTATATATATATATATATATATATTATATATATATATATATATATATATATATATATATATATATATATACATATATATTTCACCATTTTTTTTTTTTTGCTACCTATTTTTTTTTTCAAATCAACTTAGATATATAAGAATTAAAATCATATAAATAAATTGAAAATATTCTTACGGGCGGAACAGACTTTCCTTTCAAAATAAAAAAAAATGTTTTTTTTTTTTTTAGAGGTTCTTCTTGCTTTTGCTTTGCATACACACCTGTATAATTTTTTGATAAGTTTGCAGACATTTCTACATTAATTCCTAGATTTTTTAATAGCTTGCAACACTTTAAAATTATAAAGTAACTGCACCATCAATGTACGTAGTTCAGGTATAAAATACAAAACTGACTTAAAGTACTCTTTCCCAGCCAATGTGACTGAATTAAATTATTCTCGACTAATAGAAGTGGAGTGGATCGCGTGCCAGCAGCAGCAGCAGAGAGAGAGAGAGAGAGAGAGAGAGAGAGAGAGAGAAGGTGATATCCTTGGGGTGAAATTTGACTACAAACTGACCATGAAGAATCACGTTGTAAATCTCGTAAACAAGACAGCCAGGAAGCTTACAGCACTTCGCCGTATCTCGAATTTGCTTGACAGTAGGGGTTGCAAGATTCTGTATGAGGCTCAAGTACGCTCACACCTTGTGTATGCTCCGCTTTCTTGGTTTGCCTCCCATCCCCCTCTCATCTGCGACTGTTTGACTCATCCTGGATAGATCAGTTAATTCAGCAAAGCCTTCAACACAGGAGGGATGTGGGTGGCCTTATTGTTATGTACAAGGCCAATATTGTCAAAGTACCACACTTGGCTCCACTTCGTGGACAGCGAGAAGCAAGCTTCTATACCACAAGACGGGCAGAAAGCAGCAACTTCACTCTGGCTGTACCCTTCTCCAGAACATGACTTCTGAGATCATTTATCCCCAGAATGACTCGAGTATGGAACACATTCGTACAGCATTATGATGTCAACGAGATAAAATCAGTTGATCAAATGAAAATGCTGGCCCAGAGATGGCTCCAACTTCATCCTGTTCCTTACTTGTCAATAAAGTTAGGAATCCTTAACTTGTAAATAGCTAAAAAAAAAGAGAGAGAGAAGAGAAAGAGAGAGAGAAGAGAGAGAGAGAGAGAGAGAGAGAGAGAGAGAGAGAGAGGGAGAGAGAAGAAGAAGAAGAGAGAGAGCTCTGTATCCAGTACGTCAAAAAAAAATAGTCATATCCTTCCATTAAGTAGAACAGCAATTTTATTCCCAGTTGAGACTACTGAAGTAAAATAAAGGTTCAGCCAATAAGATCCGATACAGCACTTAGGCAACCAATAAGGAGACTGCATTCAGACAGCCAATGAAAATGGAGAATAGTGGCACATCATTATATGTATGGGGGCACGGCAAACCCGCATGGGTTTGCATCTGGAAAAGAGGGATGTAATTGAGCTTGATCAATCTCGAATCCAGTTTCCTGGATCAAGAACCTTTCGCCAAGAACAATGGATAAAGGACTGATTCCTCTAAACTACTTCTGTCTCTCTTTTCCGATATTTATCCTCGAGCTTTAAACTTCACACGTCACTTTATCATCAATTTTCACTTCCCTTTTTTTATTTTACCTATGCAAGTTTCTCTGTAATCGTTTGTAATGACGATTCTGTCTTTCGCATCTGTCTTTGTAGAAATGTAGAAATAAAGAGAAATGTGGAGAGGAATGACAAAAAAAAGGGGTAAGAAGAGAATAGTAGAGAACAGGGAACCACGAGGAAGGAAAAAAGAATCAAGAGGAAAAACAATAACGACGATAATTTAGGAAAGTGTAAACATTTGCATCGTTTGAATTATGTTTATTTAAGATTTTGATGATACATACAGTTGGATGTTCAATAAGATCACAGTAAACAGGTGATAACATATGCAGTGCAACCACTGTGAAAAAAAAAATAGTGAACTTCCAAGCGCTTTCGTGATTTCTCACATTATCAATGCGAGAAATCACGAAAACACTTGGAAGTCCACAATCTTTTTCACAGTGATTTTTTGGCACAGTCAGAAGCGTGTCTGTCAGACTGTATACAATGTTTATTTTAAGCCGAATTTCTCTTAGAGATCAAATTATTCGTGACTGTAAGTGAACAGGTGACATGGAGCCTTAATGACCAGCCTTAGGGTACGTTTCGCTACCTGGAGTCCTTATCAAACCTCATTTCGTCTCCGTTTACGTACGAAGGAGAATCAGGAGTGATGGAAGTAGCGACAGATAATGGAGAGGGGAACGGTAAGTGAATGTGAAGCAGTGGGTAGATAATGGTTCAATAAGAAGAGAAGACGGAACAGATGGAGGAGAGGCAAACAGACACAGATGGGAATTGAGGATTAAAAGGAGGAAGAGAGAGATAAAAAAAACGCAGGAAGGGATGGATGAAAATTGATCCCAAAGAAGTAATAGTAATAGTAGTAATAGCAATATTTCATAAACCATTTACGTATTGCAACATTTCATCCTTTCTTTGTTTCACCTATTCTATTTTTCTCATCCCTTCCTCTATTTCCTTCCTTCTTATCTTCACTCCTTTCCCATTCCTCTCCTTCCTTCTTTCGTTGACCCTGCTTATTGAAAATCATCATTCCGTATTCATCTTCCATAATTATATATTTTTTTTTTTTTTTTTTTTTTTTTTCAACAAACCGGCCGTATCCCACCAAGGCAGGGTGGCAGAAAAAGAAAAACGAAAGTTTCTCTTTTTAAATTTAGTAATTTATACGGGAGAAGGGGTTACTAGCCCCTTGCTCCTGGCATTTTAGTCGCCTCTTACAACACGCATGGCTTACGGAGGAAGAATTCTGTTCCACTTCCCCATGGAGATAAGAGGAAATAAACAACAACAAGAACTAGAAAGAAAATAGAAGAAAACCCAGAGGGATGTGTATATATACATACATATATATGCTTGTACATGTATGTGTAGTGTGACCTAAGTTTAAGTAGAAGTAGCAAGACATACCTGAAATCTTGCATGTTTATGAGACAGAAAAAAAGGACACCAGCAATCCTACCATCATGTAAAACAATTACAGGCTTTAATTTTACACTCACTTGGCAGGAC